>NW_021320134.1:24129-57361 GCF_001605985.2 Dendrobium catenatum | reverse complement strand
ATATATATATATATATATATATATATATACTGCATTGCTTCTATACGTTCAAGTTTGTGAAAGAAAAAGATGATCCCTCAGTTAATTTAGTTCTTAAAGTTCTGAAAATTATTTTGAATATTCAGAACTTTTTTTTAAGATCTAGCCATCGAAGTTCTGCTTGTTGATGTTTTGATATATTTATTTCAGCACTACAATTACTGGCAAAGGTATTTCAATATACATCAGCCATTTCAACTACTTTTGGACGTTCTCGCACCGCAAAGTTCTGTCTATGATAATTGAAAACATTTGTATCATGTAACTTCGTAATTTCTAACTATTTTTTTTCCCGAATTTTTATAGGCATTGCTTTAGCTACAGGCTAATTAAGATTTCGCTTAGGACAACTTTTTAAAGCAATTTTTTTAGTACAAAATTTTTTTGAAATAAAACGTTTAGTCAAAAAAATTTTGTTCTAAAAAGCCTTTTTTAAAAGCAAGAAAAAAGCTGTCTCAAACGAAGCCTAACAATACTCACCACAAATAGATCATTTAGAATTTTATTTTGCATTCTTTTGACATAATTATTAAGGTTGTTAACTTACTAATCATTGAATTATTGAGCTAAGTAGCTAGCAGCTCCATGTGATCAGTACTTCAGCGCTTTGTTGACAAATTGGAGCTATACAATATGAATTTTCTATTGTGATGCAATCATGTTTGAGAGTTTAGAGAACTTAATGGATTTTTTTTTTTTAGCAATTTTATTTTACTTCAAAAGGTTGGATTTGTGTATTGATAGAATACTAAAAGCAGAGTATGAGTACTATTTTTTAAAATAACTACAAAAAAATATTCATTAGAGCTTCCTTTGAAATAACTTTTTTACTATTTTTTAAAATAATTTTTTAGTACATAATTTTTTAATAGAAATCTATTTTAGAAAGTAGTAAAAAAGCTGTCCCAAAAGAAACATAAATCATTATTCAAATTTATTTTATAGAATTAGATCACTACTCAAGCTTTAATTAAATCTAAATATTTATATTTTTTTCATGCAAATGATTTAAACATAAATATTGCTTTACTAAGAAAATACATATTTATGAGTTTTGAGTAAAATTTAGATTATTCGCTAAATATTATTTCTACTATTTGATGTAAGTTAAACATTTATAAAAACATCTTAATTTATATATTTTGTCATTTTTTCATATTAACGTCATTATTATACTTTATATAATATGCATAATTTTTAAAGGGTTTAAAAATAAAAAAAATAATATAAGAAATATAATAAGTTATTTAAAATATAATAAAATAATCATTAAATAAGATTTTGATGGACCTTATGATGAGCTATTGGTTTAATAAAAAATGAGATGAACAAATGGTTTAATATTTAACTTATTCATTTATATATTTATTTTAAAAATAATTTTATTAAATTATTTAAATAATTAGAGTATTTTATACATGTTTTTTTATTTATTGAATAAATAAGGGCACATTTTCAAGTAGAGGGAAGGTTATTTTTATTCATTGGTGGTTGGCGAATAGATTAAAAAGTATGTTAGCCATTTGGATTTTGGGTGTGATACTAGAACAACTGGTAAACTTACCTTCCCATCAATCTAGCTTAGGATCTATCAACAAAAAACGCAAGTTTTTTTTTTTTAATAATTTAAACTTCAAAATACAAATTTGATAAGAAAAAATCATTCTCAAAAAAATAAAAAAATTAAAATTAAAATTACTACTTAAATTAACTGATACTCACATCTTAATATGTATTTGAGGGTCATGATGTTATTTGTCTTAAAATAAATCGATTGATGACTATTTAGACTTCATTTGGGATGATTTTCTTATTGCTTCTTAAAGCAGTTTTTTAGTGCATGAATTTAATTTCTATACTAAAAAGCTGCTTTAAGAAGCAGTAAGAAAGATGTCCCAAACAAAGCCTTAATTATTATATATTCATGTTGTATTATTTAAATTTAAATGACGTACACTTTTTAAAATAATTAAATAATGTTCTATACTTGGTTCATTGAATTTTTTTAGATTGGTGCATGTCAGAGCAGTAGTTTCAATAAAAAATATAGAAATTATAATTATGTTAGTTGAAAGTAACTACAAATAAAATAAATTGTAATTTGTATTAGTTCTTTTAATTAATAGTTTAATGTTTATGACTCTTGCTTGCTATAATATTTATAATAATATAGAGAGAATTTAACATCTTAGTTTTCCAAGAAGATCTAATAATAGCAGTCCAATAGTGGCAATTGCGTAGTAACATACTAATGGGGTTAGTTGAGCGGCAGTGGTTCAACGATAATGGGTGAGTGGTGTTGAAGCTTGATTAGATTAATAAAACTAAACTAATGTCCCAATGCTAATCAAGAGGGGGGGGGGGGGGGGGGGGTAAATTGGTAATTTTAAATTTTCTTTGAGGAAAAGAAAATCTTTTTATAACTTGATGTGGAAGTGAATTAATTTCACAATAAATAGATCGAAGTTTTCACTAATGCAATTAAGCATAGAAAAATAAAGTGCAAAAAATAATAAGAACAAACACACCATATTTTATTGTCGTTCGGTCTAATTTGACCTACGTCCACTCCCTGAAAACCTCCTTTTCAAATATTGCACTAAAACTAGTGTCTCTCCTTTTGTCCCCACAGCAAGGTAGAAAAGCCCTTATAAAAATCTCTTCTATCAACCCAGTGCAGTAGAAGACCTAACTTAACCTTATAAATCCCTTAACACTCACCCTCACAATCAACTCTCCTCTCTTCTCTCCCAAAGCACTCCATTACTCCCTCTCTATGCTATCTCAAGACACTTAGCAGCAAAATTCTCTGAAATAAGAAAATGGGAGAACTTGAATAGAGAGCCTCTCAAAATGCCATAAATTTCAATCTAGAGGCTCTGATTGTCCAATACGATCGAAGATTGTATTGTATAATTAGTTCAAAATACTCCTATTATTATTATACGAGGAGAAAGACCCTGTATGATCATATACGGAGGTGAATTAATCATCCAAGATGATTGAGAGCTTCGTTCAGTATGATTAGTATGAACAATATATATAATCATTCAGTACTTTAGGCAATAATTAATTATAATCCTATGAAGGAATAATGTTAGACAGCACGGTCGGTCAAATCATCTTGTACGATTTGATCAAAGAAATTAACCATAATTTTTCCCTAAAACACAAGATAAATTTATGCATGATTTTTATATATCGTACAGTATAATTTATATCATACGGTATAATTATACACAAATATAAATATTAATATATTGCATAAATTATGATTAGTTGATGAATATCATAATTATAATTGATCATCCTATACGATAAGGATCATCCAATATGATTAGTTTAATCAATCTCAATTAATAAAGGATGCCCTAATTAGGGTTTTCTAATTAATTGATTGTCCAGTATGATATAAATCATACCTATAATTAGTTCAAAAAAAAAACTCTCTCTTTAGTGTGTGTGTGTGCAAGGTTACTTAGCTTTAGGATCCACCATGATACATGAGTAAAATTGAATCATTTGTCTTACAATTCAAAAATGGAAATTTGGAAGTTCTTTGAAACATGTCAATTAAGATTTTTCCAAGACTTTTTTTTGTCGCACAAAAAAACTTTTTGACTGTCCGGTGGAAACAGATTTAGCTAAAGAAAAAGCTTTTACTGCCTCTAAAGATCCTTTTCTTTTCCAAAGATTTCTACGAATATGATTTTTTAACATAGAAGTACGTTTTTCTAGAAAGGAAAAAAGAATAAAAATACAAACTTTAATCCTAGTCTACCCAATCTTGAGCTGATTGAGGTTGCAAGTGAGCTATGGTCCATAAATATTAGTGAAAAGGGCAAAAATAAATATACAATAAATTTAATTATCAGGAGATATCATAGTGAGAAATTCAATAATGTTTATTATCATCAAAATCATAAGACTTGGATCCATATATGCAGCAGTTTACACCATGAATATTATTTAAATGAAAGCCCATCAACTTAGCCTCATATATAAGATAACATGCCCCTAGCTAACCTAAATCAGTCAATTATTTCTAGCTAGCTTTTCTTACTTTCACACATATGAAAAATCATGCATATAATAATAGTAATAATAAATATAATATATATATCCATAAAGTATATAAATCTATTTAATATGCAGATATTATATCAAAATAGAAGACATGTTAGATGAATAGTAGAGTTTATACATATCATGTATTTCATGCCCAAATTTGATACACCAGTTTTTATACACGCTTTTACCATATTCATTTCATATAAAATAACATATATGTAAAAATACCTAGTGAAATCTCAATATGATCATTTCAAAATATTCATAATGATGATATATATCACATATTAAAAGTTATATATTAGAAATTATGTAAATTATGAGATAATAAAATTTCATTAAATTTGATAGAGAAAAAAATCATATAAATCAAAACCACTGATAATAGACAAAGGATAAATGTTACGTACCATGATAAAAACAATTTTCATAATTAGAAGACTGGATGAAATGCTGCATATTAAAACTTCTTTCTCCTCTTTATCTTCTCCTCTCCCCCTTCCTCTCTTTTCTTCATTGGATAAGCATGCAAATGGAGAGGGGTGAGGCAATAAACTTAGGATACTTATCAACATTATTGGATTAGGATATTTTTAAAAATAAATTTTCTAGGCTAGAGTCACTATGCTTAAGACCACAACACCACAACATTGTCCCAAGTTATTATACAATAAAAGCACTAGCGTCATAGACCTAAGGCCTAACATCACCATGCTCACACATCCAAACCTTATATACTATAAGGCAGTGTTATTGCACTCTTCAATACAGTACTATAGAACTCTTATCCATACTTCCATGCAAGCAAGGCTTTTAAGCAAGGTTCAAATCAAATATTTAGAAATTTTTTAATTAGTTAAATTTTGAGTGATTACATTATGGTCCTCTGACCATGATTATACTCCTCCAAACACCATCACCTTATTATTCTCCTCCAACCACGACTACTCAACTAAATTCCTTTACCATCATCGCTTAACTACAATTCTCCAACCACAATCACCCAACTACAATCTCTTAACACCATCACCTAACTATAATTCTCATACCACTATCACCCAACTACGCCATGAATACAACTCTATAACCATCAATACTTTAGTATTTTCTCCATCCATCATTGCTCAACTACTATCTCATGGTCACCATTTCATGATTTCACTCCTTAGACCTTTCTCACCAAATTATAATATTGTAACCTCTATTGCTTGATTTTAATCCTTCGATATTATTGTCTGACTAGATTCCTCCAATAATCATTATTCAAATATATCCTTCAAACCATGGTATCCCTGTTACACTAATGCCCACTATCTTATTACACATTGTCACTAATAATGATAATGCACGTTGTTATCTATAGGGTTGATGTACACTATTGACACCAATGCAGACATCCACTTACCATATTATCTTTATTTTCTCACAAAGTTGATGCACATCATTTCTTAAAAGAATAATGTGCCACATAGTCATATGGTTCGATGTACTTTGACTTTATTTCCACCAATATCAACTCATACCATCGCTAATAAGGCCACTGTACTCCACCAACATCAACTCTATCTCTCTACCTAAACCCCAAGATCTATATTGTCCCTCTTGGTTTTTGTTCTCCCCACCTTAATGGAGAATGACCAAATAGATAACAAACTATCTCTTGAATGTAACCTTCCATGCTACAAGGATCTTCCAACTTCTTCCATGGAATTAATTCTATATAGTTTATGTTTACTAAATCAAATCAATAACTTTTCCAAATTGAAGATATAGTCTAGTTGAATCATTTCAACTAGGATTGACACTTGTTTTTTCATTTTTTTTTTACTTTTTTACATAAAAACTTTGATTTATTTTGTAACTCTCCTGTGATACATGTGTTTATTGGATTTTCATAAAAAAGCTAAAATATTAAATAAATTCACTCTACCACCCTAAATATTCTATTAATAATATTTTTTTATCATCAAGTTGATTAATATTACTTTTAGTGTAATTATTAAAATAATGAGAATAATAATTGCTTCCTAAAATGTGGTTGTTTAAATAATAAATATTATTACTCAAAGTTTGTATATTGTAAACAACAACTATTCACTTTTAAACTTTGAGTTATTAGATTTACTATCTTCAAAATCTTCTTTATGAATTAATTTATTCTCAAAAAGTTCCTTTGATCAAGCATGAGTCTTGATGTAATATCTGAATAGAAAATAAACAAAATTAAATGCAAACTGATCAAACTCTAACTTTAACAAACTTGTTATCAAAATGAAGTTTTTTTATGAGATAAGCCTATTTTTAAAAGCTTTGCTTTGATTTCAAAAGATGCAAATTGATAAAAATTATAATTTCTTTGGAAAATTTGAAATTAACTTTTGAATGTTAATTTTGAAATCAAACATAAGAAATAATATACCACCTTGAAAGGTGGATATAAAATTTCTTAAGGGGTTTAGATCCAGAATTGTGAATTTCATCATGAATATCATAGCCAAATACAAGAATAAAAAATATATGACCTTGAAGTTTATTCTTGAATTTTTACTATGATATGATGATGAAGATCAAATATTTAGCTACAATAATCTTGATGTGTTATCATTAATTTCATATCTGAGATCATAACAACAAATGATATATCTTCCCAAGAAAAATATTCAATTTCTTATTAATTACTCGAATATGATAATAACGATCATCGTCGATTTTCTTATTTTTCCAAAGAGAATTAATTAAATTTAAAATTAATCTGGGGTCTTAAATCTCCTATGAGCAAGCCCTCGTAGTTAATTACATCACAAAAATCTTGAGTTTCCTACGAATACTCTTGATTAAATAATGGTAGAAATTTTATTTTAAGTTTTTAAAGGTGGAGAAGTAGGAGGCATTTTGGTATTTTGAAGTAATTCAAAATTACCTTCGTCTACCCTATATGTTGAGCTTTAAATTTTGATTTTGAGAGAAAATTTAATTTGAGTTATCATTTTATTACAAAATTAGGATTATATTTTTGAGGTTGGGGTCTTATGATTTTGACTCCACCTTGGACCATAAGTTCAATTTAAGAACTAAACAATAGTGGCTCGAACCTAGAAATTGCAATGCAAATCTGAACTTATCCTAGTGTGGATGGGGAGCCAGCTAACCCCCTAACATTTCAAAACCATGAATCCAATCTTTTATGAAATATGGATGGGTTGTTGTTTATGTTTTTAGAAATTGGGGCAGTTGTCTAGATAATATCCTAATTGGCCCCTTTACTTATGTAAGGTGATCATGCTTCAAATCCAATTAAAATGTTAATTCCTTAATTGGTTTCTAATGCAATGGAGCTGATTGACCTTGTATATATAAATGATGTAAAGTAGATTAAAATTTTAGCTTAAAAATAAGTTTTCCCTATATATTGCACAACATCCCCTAGATAGAGCTTTACCCTAGTAAGCCAGGTGGTCTACCATAATCCGTAGGTGGGGTGGTGCCTAACAAGGAGGAAAAGATTTAATATGCATGCGTGAGACCCTCGGCTAGCCCGAGCTTACTTCTTAAATTTGATTAAATTTTTATGTTGGCCTAAAATTTTTATTTAAATTATAAGTTTAAAACTTTTTTCTCCTTAGAGCACCTAAATGCTTCCATGCAAAATCAAAAGCGACATGCAAGAGTAAGAAACCTAGAAAGATTATAAAACTCTAACTGCACAAAATTAAACACATCAACCAAATTAAATCACATAATCTAAATGAATCAAATAAATGTAAAATGTTCATGTGGCAAATGCTATTTAATTATAACCCAGGGACTACATAAATTAAAAGTGGTCAGATACTACTAACAATAACCTGGATTCTAAACATAGAGATGACACAAGAAAATTTAAATGGGATATATTTTCTTGAAACCTTCGCTTCTTCATCTTCCTCACTTCTTCATGCTCCTTGGATTTGTCGGATATAAGTATCCAAATAGAAATAACTCCTCCCCACAGTAGTTTTTTTTTTCTCTTTGGATTTTTAAGTCATCCTAATTTGAATTTCCAAATGAAAGGAATTCTCCCCTAAGGGTTATTTTTCTTCTCTTTTGACTACAAGTTGGATGATTAATATCCCATCTTAAAATTAACCTTCACAATACTTGAATTTAAATATAGGTAGAAAATGAAAAGAGACTCTAAACAACCTCCAATGTTAACTTAAATAGTTATAATAGAAATTATCAACATCATCCCAAGTAGTTATATAATTTAATTACTCATATTATAGCACAAACATGCTTGGCCATACTTTTTTAATCTCAGTTGTAACTTAGCATATTTAGCACCTGCAAAAAATTGCTCAGTTAAATCTTATTTTAGCCCCCTTGATTTTAGCTCTATATTAGCATAGCCACCTACAAAAGATCGTGTGAGCAACCAGATCATTTCTAACCTAAGAATAATCTACCACCCATCATGATGATTAATAGAGAGCATAATAAAATTAACACATTAATAAAAAATCATGTCAATCAATAATAGTAATAAGCATGTAGTAAAAATCATGAAAAACCAGGCACATAAGTAGCAAAAAAGGAAAAATACTAGTCCAGCCTAAAATTAGGATTGGTTATCTTAACAAACAATCTAAAGTGTGTGCATCAAGCTGTGTGGCTTGGATATGTCCTATGTTGGGTAATTAGTTGAAGTTGTCTAGTATTTTAATATTTGTTGTAGGTCAAAGGGGATTTTAAATTTGAGTTTTAAGTGTTAATGTTTTAATTTTGATTTTAATATGTATTATTAAGTGTTTAATAATTACCACCTTTGTTTACACCAGGACTGTGAAGTTTATTTCACCTTTCTTGGGGCTAAGTTAATAGCCTCACAGGCACGAGTTACCCACTAGTGACCAATATTACTTAATTTTTAATTGATTCAAATTAAAAGGTTGATGATTTTTAATATTAATTGATTGGTTACTAATTTTTATCACTAAACTAATTATGTTTTCCATCAAAAGGATCATGGCATTATCATAGTGGGCTCGAGGAACCAGGCTTTCGTAGAATACATAGCTTTATAAATCAAGGCAATCCATCCAAAAAATTAGGTTGATGTAGTGGTATTAATGATTTAAATTTAGTTAAGTAATTAATAATAAATTAATTTTATAATTTTACACTCCATTAAATTCGTTCATGGTTTTATTATAGTAGGCTCGAGGAACTATACCTCCTTATGACACGTAGACCCACTGCTCAAGATAGTCCAACCCAAAAAATTCATCTCTCGAGTGATTATTATATATTTTGGTGTCGGTATCTAAATTTAATAATCAAATTGATATTTTCAATAATTTTAATCAATTACTGAACTTTTTAAATTTTTATGAACTATTTAATTCATTAAATCAAGTTTTAATTTAAGTTAAGTTATGAAATTTTAATATTTTTCCTAAATACTAGACCCTAAGGTGAGTATATAGATATTAAGTTAATAAGATTTGGATTTTTTTAGATTAAGTTATGATTTTATGAATTTAGGATTAAAATTTAAACTAAGTTGACCAAAAAGTTGACTTTTGGACTTTGAATAATTTATAGATATTTGATATTTTTAATAAATAAGATACCCTTAAAAAAGTTTAATGCCTCTAATTTTGCTCAATTTGGAACTTTTTGGAATTAATTATGAATTTTTAAAGTTTAAGTATTTATTTGAATTATTAAATTACTTAATTAAAAGGGTTTTAATAAATTTGCTCCAAACTCATTCCAAACTTCTTGAAATCATTCTCAAAGGTTAGGGTTGACATATGAGAGTATTTTTAAGTGTTTGAAATTTATTTGGAATTTTTAATAATTTTTAAATATTTAACTTAATTAAATATTAATTTTAATTAAATATTAAATTAAGCTCAAATTAAGCGTCTAATCATAATGCTTTTAATTTTCTTAAGTTGAGAAATTAATTTTGAAGAGTTTGATATATTTTTATATTTTTAAATTTAATTTGAATTAATTATGATTTATAAATTTTTAGGCTTAATTAAAGGGTTGATTTTTTATTTAATTAAATTTCTGAGTTAAAGGGCTCTAAATCCAATGAAATTTGAACCTATAATGTAAAAAGTCACTAAGTTCACATGTCTTGAGTTTCTCCCCTATTATTTAATTTTCTAAAAATTTCCTAAATTCCTATAATTTTTCCTTAAGTTTTTCCATAAATAATACTAAGTCATGTGGGTTTGAAATCTAAGTTCTCTAATCCTTGACATACACATAAGGAGTCACACCATGAAAATCATGTGACCTAAAGCTAAGTGCATTTGAAAGGAGTGAATCCCCAAACATTTAAGGATTCACCCAAGGAAAGACTTCCACATGTCATTGACCTTGACATGATATGGTAAAGGAGAAACTTACCATAATATTTACTAACCAAGTTCCAATGCAAGCCAAGAGTGCCTAATGGATGATTATTCAAGATACAAAAATTTACATAGACTACTTAAGCGCTTACATTTAACTTGGTTAATTATGACATCATCCACTTTTAAGCTCTATTTAATAATATCATTAAGAGGTTAATTAAAAAAGAAGAGGCCAAGATTAGATCCCAATGAAATTTTAAAAGTACAAATGTAATTATGAGCCACACTAGTGTAAAATTAATTGGCATCAAAATATAAGTCAAATAATTTTGAAAACTTTACTATATGTAGTACATGACATGAGGATTAATGTTGTCAAATTTCAACCAAATTGGATAAGTATTAAGGGAGTTATCAAGAAAATTGATAAAATAAACTTGCTAATATTACTCCTAAAATACCCATCATTAGGAGTTGAAAACATCTTTAAATGAAAGGCCATAAAATTATGAGCAATTTGAGTGGTTACGTACAATTTTGTTCCAAGGAATCAATTTACTATGAATTATTTAAATTTTTGTGATAAAAATGAATCTTAAATCAATTTAATTAAAATCAAACCCGATAATGACGATGAGGGCCAAGCAGTGCCTTCTAATTTGCCAATTCAAAATGTGTGGTGGAGGCCAATGATTGGAATTATTATGTGGTGGTGCACAATCATCACAGTGACAAGGGCCGCACGTTAGTCGTTGACCGCCTTACGTGGTTTCACTAAACCACTTAGGCACAAATTAGCACTGTTGATTCCATATGGTTTGGAATCAATGACTCTGATCAAGGTTAGATAAGAAATGGCGGGATCAATCACTTAGCGTGGCTCTAATAAATGACGTAATGGAAAGATCTGGACTGTTGATCAAGAGATCCACTGCTCATATCTTATACATGTGCATGCACTATCCGAATGAACCCTATAATTAAATAATTAACTCTTTCTCTTAAAATGCTAAATAAATGTTAATTAAAACTTATATAAAGCTTGTGTGGATGAAGAGCATTGATGGGAAAGTATATTCACTGTGTAAAATGAGCTTAACAACACACTATTTAGCCTTATCTATTACAAGCTAGGGTTGGAGTTTTACCATGATTTACTTGATGGTTTTGATTGTTCAAGGGCTTGTTGATTATCCACGTATGATTTCTTATAAGAACTCGAAGCTTTAGAAGGCTTAGACCAAGAGTTATTTGATTTAGACAGACTTTGATGGTGTGGTAGCCAAAAGCTCATTGTCGGTGGCTCCTCATCGTTGGAGTTGATCTAGGGAAATGTTGAGGAGAATGTGGAGCACTAAAATGAAATGAATTTTATATGGAGAGGGGTTGGGGGTGGGAATTGAATGAATAAGTGATTTTAGAGCCCTTAACCTATCTTAATATTATGGTTTGAATTGAATAGTCCTGATGTATTAGGGTCCTTTCTTGGATGCATTACACCTATCCCAGGTGGTTAGGAGGTAGAGCCAAAGACTGGCCAAGCCTCATGGCTATTGGTGGATTCATGTGGGAGGGGGACCACACTCACTCAAAATGGCAAAACAAATTGTTGGGGCTTGCTTGGGGAGTGTTTAAGAGGGTAATAAAACCAATGTGAGTGGATTAGGATAGCTGGTTTACAGGGAAGTGGACATTTAAGTATGTTTGGCCATTTTAAACTCGCTTAAGCCTCTAATTGACCATTTGACTGGCCAATATATCAAGTTAAATGGTAAGGTGGATTTGAGATGGTGTGTGTGCTATTGAGCTAGAGTTGTAGGGATCAAAAGTGCTAAGTTTAATATATGAGTGAATACATGTTGGGTTTAACCAAGTGCTTAAATTGACTTGGTCAAACTTCACATGTCTTGACTCATGGTGAGCATAAATCCATTTAAACCATGAAATAAGATGAAGTTTAAGGTTTAATAGAGTTTAGTTGAGTTTGTATGGTTATTTGACCAAAAATATTAGAGTTTGACCAAGTTTAATGTGTTGAGGTTGTCAAACTTATCAAGATTTGACTCATTAGGGAGTTAGAGATTTTCACGTCAAGCACTGGAGTGGATTTGAGAGCTTGAAGGAGTTTGATTAAATACATGTGGTTTTTTTTTACCATAATATGTCATCTTTGGCCAAACATAGGTTCAGTTGACCTAGTAATTGTTGAATTGTTCAAGGTGTCCAATCAGGATAAAATCACTATGAGAGATCTTTAAAAGGGTTAAATAAACATTAGGGTTGGTTTGGAGCTTGATTGAATGTTAACTTGTGTTGATGCTCAATTGGGCCATCCTGGGTCAATCATTGGCTGAGGAGCAAGTGATGATTGATTTGGTGGATAGGGTTCCTAGTGAAGTGATTTGGACATGATTGGGGTCATACGTGTTAGTGTACAAGGCTTGGCAGTGCATTGGACCTAAAGGGCTATGGTTCATGATTGACCTGGTCATCCAAGTTAGGCAAGGGGTTGGAGTTGGATCCAATAAGTTCAAAGGAGTGGTTTGAGACCAATGGAGGTCGTCTTAAGCCATAAAATGGAAGCCCCAAGATCAAATTTCACAAGGTGGAAGGTCTAGTGGTATAAGCTATAAATATTTGAAGGTTTAGCAGCTTTTAGATTTTAATAAAATTTCTGAGGTTAGAGGTCTCACATTGGACTCAAATAAGGAGTGTTAATCTTAGGGACATGCCTAATCAATATGCAATTGATAGATCATGGATTAGGGGTCATTTGACTAGGTTTTGTGGTAATTGAAAAATCACCCAATAAGGGTTATAGGATAAGGGCCCTTAACCTTGAATTTTGATCTAGAATTCTGGATTTGACTGGTTGAATTTGAATTACCAACATCAATTACAATAAATTAGGTAATTGTTAATGATTGGATATGTTAAATCAAGTGGTGACCTCTAGGTGCCAAAGCACTGAGCTAGGCAGTGTATTGCATCACATGGCTATAGTGTAGGGCTACAGGTCCAATTGAACAAAAAATTATGTTAAATGGATTATTGAAGTTGATTGAAGTCTGATTGAATTTTGATTGAAGGCTGGATTAAAATTTGATTGAGTTTTGGATTGAAGTTTGATTGAGTTTTGGATGATTGATAGCTGGGTGATTGTCGACCATCAGATCAATACACAGGAGTCTAGATATGTCCTGAGGACCTCATACAAAAAAGAGGTTAACAGAACCTAACAACATAAAAAATTTTCTAATCTATGCTAAAATGAGCCCAAATAAGTACATTAAGCATACTTGAAAGCTTTGTCAAAATAAGTATCTCAATGAGAGGAATCTAACAGGCCTAAGATTACTTAATGTTGATGTCATTAAGACACTTAAATCCTAAAAATAATAATATATAATTGAGGAAATCAACATGGGATGTCTGATGGCATTTAGATATTGAATCCATAATTAATAAAATGACATTAAAAAAACAGGCAAGAGATTATCATTCTTCACATGAAAGGGCATATCAAATAATCGATACCATCAATCTCTGCCAGCAACAACCATCACCTAACCATCTTTACCCAACTTCCATTCCTTGATATTGGTCACTATATCATTATTACCCCACCATTATTGCCCGACTTATATCGCTTGACAACCAATACTCGATTAACATCACTTGATTGTTGTTAAACTATCATCATTTTATGATTATCATCACCTAATTGTTATAGTTTAATTTTCATTTTCTAATCATCATCTCTTTACCACTATAATCACTATGCATTATTTCTGTAGTTTGCTTTAATATAGCCACATGAGAACTACTACAATCACTATTCACTACTTCTAAAGAATGCTCTAATATAGACACATGAGAACAAGCTTATGTTCTAAACTTCATAACCTCATTTTCCTTAATTAAGGGGAAGAGTGAACTTTATAATCTATGTTTGCAACTTTACATATTAGATCATTTCATCTGGGTCAAGCCCTAAACATTTTTCCCTTACTAAGTTTTTCACATATAAATTCTAATATATTGTGAACTTTTTATTTATTTGTAGGTAGATCTTCATGCAAAATCAAGATTTAAAACTCGCAATCTACCATGATAAATATTATAGCACATAATAGTTTGGCATTATATGTAAAAAGACATTCCAATATCTTACAAACACCAGTCCAATGGCTAACATGAGTAATACCCATAAAATGGAGCATCTTGTGCTAAAAGTTGTTAATCCAAAAATCAATCCATCAATTATGTACATTCTAATCAAATAGGTGAAGGATCTTGAGGAATATCCCTATAAGCTCACATGCCTTAAGATTACCCGAAGCGATTAAATCAAGTTCATAGAGTCTTTTAAGTTTTATTCAATATTTTTTAATCATTATTTTCAAGAATATGTTTATTAAACACTCCAAATTAATTACTTTGAAGTAATCAACGAATGCATCCTAGACCTATGAATTTAATGCACATATGCCCTCCCTAAAGAATCAAGCATATGCATTAAGGCCTTTACTTTGATTAAAATTTATTAATGAATTAGCCTTTTAATCTAATTAAAATTATTTAATTAATTAAATTGAGTTCAGCTTAATTATTTATTTAATGTATTTAAATTAAAATGATTTAATTTTACTTAATTTTCTTTTTTATTTATTTATTTTTATTTAAATTTGAATTTCTAAAATTAATTTAAATTTTAAACAAAATCCTTTTATTTTTTTAAATTAATTGATTTAATTTTTTGATTTAGGTTGTAATACAATCTAGTTTATATTTTTATAATTTTTTTAATTTATTGTGATTTTTTTTATTTTAAACCTAAAATGTGGGGTGATTTTAGAATTTGTTATTTAAATGGTTTAATGAATCTTAATTGATGTCAAATTAATTACTAACATTTATGAAGTCACTAAGTGTTCTAGGTTTGAGTTTTATCCCTATTGGATTTGAAATGAATTTCCTAAAATCTTCTCTAAGTTATCTAGTCATAACCCTAAGTAATTTTTTGTAGGTGTCACTATTATTTATTTAGGCTTACAATCAATTGTATCTAACCCTTACATGAAAATAAACAATCCACACCAAATAAAAGCCCTGATGCTCTATGGAGTACTTATTATGAATTTCTATATATTTAGGTCAAAATTTGATATAAGTATTTAAAAATTTAACTCACAATATTGGATTCATCAAACATATCTAAGAATATTATGGGAAAAATGGGAATCCCATAATGTGACTGGAAAACTTCAAACTAATTGGATGTATATTTAGAAAGTAATTAAGGAAAATCAGTGGAGACTCAAACAAAAATTACTCTCTAAAAACTCATTAATTTAAACTAATTTTATTTTTAAAAGAAAGAGCATTTATTTTGAATCTATAAAGCTCTAATTTGTGCAAAATGGTTCAGTTGATAATATTTTAATTTTAAAAGTTTTGGCCATTAAAATGCATTTTATAATTAATTTAAAGGAGTTTGTAGTAGTAGCATTGATGGGGTCATGTGGATGACAGTAGTCATCCACTTAAACATGCTAGCAATGCTCTCAACTATCTGATAACGTATGGTATCGATTGGACGAGTGATCTCAAACTATTTGTTCTATCGTTTGGAGGGGGTCGAAAAGAACATGTGATACGATGAGATCTAGACTATTCGAGTAAAAAGAAGTGGGCTAGATGGTTTAGATTTCATCTCCCATGATAGAGAGGCCAAAACCCTACTTTTAGAAAATCCTTTGAACTCCTTATAGAGTGCAATCTAGTGCACACAACCCTTTGCAGAGCACCTTAGGGATTCATACACTGTGTAAATGGAACTATTTTAATAACTAGACCTAAATATAGGGTTTTGATTTTACATAAAATTTACTAGATGTCTGAGGCTGCAATCCATCTTATTCTCCTAATTAGCTCCTAAGCAATGAGTTCATTGCAGTGCTTGAGATTGGCCTAAATTATTGGGATAGAGTTGTCCTCGATCACTTTGCATTTGTTAGCCTTAAATGGCTGGAAAATGATTAGGGGATGTGAAGGGAGGTTTTTAGGAGAAAAAACAAAAATGAAAGCTAGGCCAAAGAGGCACTAGGTTACAAGTATTAAATGGGTTATTGTTCAGGAATTTTTACCCTCAATCAATCGGAGGTTAAAGAAACAATTCAGATTAATCAAGGAGGGTCCATGGATTATTGTCATGCAGATAAGCACATTTTAGAGAAATTTAGTGGTTTAGAAGAGTAGAAAATGCAATTGGGCTATTTTGGCTTAGGAGGGCCACATGGGCTCAATTTGGGCTCTTTCAAGTCTTGCGATTAGGCTTGATTAGTGTAGAACTCCGAAAGAGAATCACACAAATGGGCCAATTGGAAGGGATAGATTGGATCATGCATACGAATAACTATTGAGGATAGTGGCTCTCGCTAGCGCACCCCGATGGATAGTAATATACACAACATGATCACAGCCATGGGTTTCCCCCACCCGATATAATGACTTGAGTGGGGTTTCGTAGATGTGGGGCCAAGTTTCTCACGGGCGCAAGCCCTCGTGGTTAATTACATCTCAGGCTGGTGTTGCGGATCTGTTTTCATGGTTTATGATTTTGATGATAGCAAACACTCTTATTTCTCTACGACGGCCTTATTTACTAACATTTCATGTCCACACGATCAGACTGCAATTTGGAATCAGCTCAAGATTGGGTAGACTAGGTCTGAGTCAGTTTGTACACTTTTTCCTTTCTTGAGTCTATTGTATTTTGTGTGGCTCCTGATGTTTTATAACTTGAAATATTTTATGTTGCTCCCTAAAGATTTCTATTTTTGGTAACATCGTCCAGGACGATATTTATATCGTCCGGGATGATATTTATATCGTCCGGGACGATCTGTCCAAAAGCAGAAACTCTAATTAGGGCATCCTCATTAAAGCAGCCGTCATTATGCAAAACACATCGTCCTGGATGATTTTGTATCGGCCAGGATGATAGGCTCAATTCAGAAAGAATCTCCCGCCAGATCTAATTTGAAATAACCTATTTTTGAACATCGTCCAGGTGGATCGTCCAGGACTATAAAATATCATCCAGGACGATCCAGGTCAATTTTTCCAAAATTTCTCTAGAATTTAAGTAAAGCAATTATGACTTGATTTCACGATAAAAAAGGCCTGGACGATCGCCAAATCATCCTGGCCGATGTGCTGGACAATTGGACACCGGATAGCTATTTTTCAGAGCGATGTTCAGGACGATATTCCACTATTTGTTCTGATCGTCCAGGACGATATATTATCATCCTAGACGATATGAACAAACTTTTTCTGATCGTCTCAAATCGTCCCGGCTGATTGGGCTTAAATTGTACTGATCGTACAAGACGATATGCCTATCGTCCTGGACGATAATGTCAGCAACTTGCATTAATGAGCTCATTTTGAGAGCTTCTATTTAAGCTATGACAAGGCCCTTTGTAAGTGTCTTTGGCAGCCATTGTAGCTTCGTTCTTGTGGGGGAAACATGAAGAGAGAGCTTGAAAGGGAGTGAGGAAAGGGTGGAGTTTGTAAAGGGAGAAGATCCTGTGAGGGGAGACTCAAGGGAGTGTGGAAGGGGATCCACACGGTTGCTCCGGCAAGCTCGCACCTGAATACCATCGGATTCAAGGCTTATCTCGAGGGAAGTTCACCAAAGAAGAAGATCTCTTTGGTGTCAAAGGACCCGGCGACTCCACCGCACCGGGGAAGGTGGAAGTGATTTTGTAAGGGCTTCTCCGTCTAGCTGTGGGGGCTAAAGGAGAGACACTTATTTTAGTGCAATACTTGGAGGGTGCCTCCAAGGAGTGGAAGTAGGTCAAGGTTTGACCGAACCACTATAAATCCGGTGTGTTCTTTCTTTCTTATTATTTGCTCCGTCATTTGTGTTTTCTTTGTGGTGATTTTGGTTTGAGTTTTTCTTTGGTTTTAAAGTTATCCAATTCACCTTCTCTTTGTTAGCCTTGGCCAGTTCATAGGACTTAAACATCCATAACGACTTTCAAGTGGCCACTGAGCACTTTCAGTTGGAGCCCAAGAAAACTCTCGATTAAGGATCATACATTAATCATCCAAAATTATATTGGCATGCAGGGTGTAGAAAGAGTCTACCAAGGGAAGAAAAGTCTGAGGGTTAATCACATGCGTGATTCACACCAGCATTCGGAGGCTCTAGGGTGACCTAAGGAGAAACTGGATAAAGAAAGTCATGTAATCATCCCAGCGGGGTGGTAAGTGTTGTGCTTACAACTGTGATGGCAAGAAAGTAGATTTATAGTCCCTGGATAGGAAGGGGATCTACCTACTATTTAAGGCAATACAACGACGACTCGAATGTAAGTAGTTCGAATCTAAATCTAGATTGGGCTTAGTGTTTCTAACACATAAGACCGTGGCCTACACTAATGCAGGAGCAAAAGATCGAGACTTCTCCTGGCCTGGATTGGGGAGTAGCTACCACTTTTAATTGCTTTAAAAACTCATACTGTCAAGTCAGGTTATAAGAGATAGGTGGGTGGTACAGTTATTTAAAGTAAGACCGAGACATTCAAAGAGTTTCCCTAATTGGTCCTGGACTTATGTGGGGTGAACTCGCCTAACTAATGCATAAAATTTTATATTAAATTAGTTTACTTGCAATGGCATGCTGGTAAAAGTCGAATCATGAATGCTTTGGATTTTTAAAATGGCTTATTAAATAATTTTTAGAAAAGACTGGGCCCCCTGTACGTGGGGACACTTCATCCTCAATAGGCAGATTACCTGACTGGTGTCTATAAGAAGGAGAGACGAGAGGCAACATTATGCCATGCGAGATACCGGATAGTTGTATTTCCTAGAGTCGTTAGTTATTTCTAGTTATTTAAAATCTTAAAATTTAATATTAGTTATGAGTAGAAGAGTTTTGTAGTCCTTAAAAGCCTAAGGGTATCTAGACTAATAAATAAGATCGACATGCAAAAGAACCTAAGAAAAAGCAGGCGATTTCTACTACACAATTCAAAATACAACATCAATTAAGTAAACCAATCAGTAAATGTCCATAGGCATACTTTAATTAGCAACCGGGTATGCAGAAAGTAAAGTGAGTCGGCCTGACATTACTTAGCAACAACTAGATTTTTTAAGCCTATGATAGACACAGATTTGAGTGGGAATATTTGTCTTCAAGTCTTCAGACTCTTCAGTCTCTTTCTTCTCCTTGGAATTCTCCTCCTTGGACTCCTTGGATCCCTCCTCACCTTAAGCATTCCTTGTATCCTCTCCCCTAGGACTTCTTGATTCATCATGACCTGATATATCCAAATGAAGACATGTCCCCCCTTGGTGGGGGTATTACCTTTTCTCTCTTGGATATCAAAGCCATCCAACTCGATCTCCAAATGAAAGAAGACTCTCCCCTATGAGGATGTCTTCTTCTTTCAAAATTCGAGTTAGATAAGAATGTCCACTCAAATGTGAATTTTACAACTCTTAAGCAAATTTATTATATTGGTGCAGAGGTAAGAGGCTGTAAATCTAGGAAGGATTGCTGAGCCGATTATCGAGAGGAGGTATTAATCACGGCAGGAGCTGTAGCGCGCGCCTTAAAGCAGGTTATATATATCATCACAGGCATTAATATAAAATAAGTATCGCGACACGACTAAACCGATACTCGGCGTAGGAACCATTCTCTTAATGATTGGAGGGCTCCCATCACAAGATATTGAGCGAAAGCCTGTAGTTAGTTTATAATTTTAATATTTTAATTTTTAAGCTCTTATTTGTTTAGGGGGCTGAGCAAGCACGCTACACAAAATGTATTAGAAATCATGACAGTTACCTCTTTTATTAGCAGTTTTACATGAGCATCTGGCACTTGTAAGAGAATAGTATATATATATTTATATATAATTAATATATTATATCTATATATATATCTTCCTAACCTAGGGTAATTACGTAACATCACAATAAGTCCACGATGCAGGGAAAGTAAGCAAAACACTCCAATCAATTTCATACAAACATGCCTGAAACACGGAAAGTCTCCGTGCCACGATTGTAGTTATTTGAGTAGCAGAATAGAATATAACCGGCCAAGCTAAGTTTAGAATGGTACCACATAAATAATTCTATATTTGTGTATGCTTGTGTGGCTTGCGATGTCCTATCTGGGTAATTAGTTTAAAGTTATTAAAGTTCAGGTTTGTTATAGGTGAAAGAAATTCTTATTAGATTTAAATATTAATGGATTGGGGTGCATTTTAGTTATTTAGTTTTGGTTGATCATTTTTAAACAACACTGAGGTAGTGATATTTGAAGTTTACATTGTATTAGCCAATTTTTGGAAAGTCTCGGGTTCTCCAGGTGCTAGGTTAGGGGCCAAAAGGTCACTATGGAATAAGCTATGTTTTGGGTCTCCTAAAATTTTGGTAAATACTAGACCTTACAGGTGAAGTATTTAGGCGGTAGTACACTGGATTTGGAGTTTCCTACACAAGATATGATTTTTCTAAGTTTTCAGGCCTCAGGACTATAGCTAGGGTTGAGCAAAGTTGACTTTCTAATTTAGTTGGTTTCTGAATCCTATTATTTTTAATAAATAACTATATCCCTAATAGGAGTCTATTCAAGTGAAGTTTTCCTAATTAGAATTTCTACATTTCAGTTAGAATTTTCTACAGGATCGGTTTTAGGGAATTGATCTAATTGTCAATCTAAGGCTGATTTTATGGTTTTTTGTTATCCAAACCAAAAGATCCAAATTGTTGCCACTCATCCAATGGTCAGCATGCCTGATAAAGTGATCCCAAGTGTTTGGGGAAATTTGCATATTTTTTAATGATTTTTAGGGGCAAAGGTAATTTTCATCTAAGGTTAAATAAGGTCAACCTATAGTCAACTAAGAAGCCTATTTATGCTGAGGTTTGGGGATCATATTCTGATAATTTTTGAGGTATAGTAGGTATTTTCTAAGTGAAATGGACCTTATTTTTTTTAGAATTCTTAGAGCCTATTTAACAAGTGAATTAGGGTTAGTTTAATTAAGGGGTCTAAATGCTCTAATTCTAAAATTTTTGAGGTGTTTTCAGATGTCACTAAGTATATTAGTTAAGTTATATATCAATCAGTGATGCTATCCTAGCTCCTAAGAAATTTTTAAGTCGCTAGATGGGTTTTAATTATTGTCCTTAGGGTGTCACTTTACGTTGTAGGAGTTTAAAAAGTAAGTTTTGCCTACTCGAGGTAACAATGCATGGAGTCACAAACAGTACACACATGTCTTAGATTTGAGATGCTAAACTAGTGTGAGTGCATTCTACGTATGCAATTATATAAGAAGTAAGTATCTAATAACGGGGATTATGATGTTGGGATCATCATTCAATAACCACTCCCGCCATAATGCTCTCCATACATACAATACATGTTTAAAATTTCATTAATAGTGGTTCGCGCCGATGTTAGGATTATTTAAATAGTTTTAAATTGTTTTAAAATACTTATAATATATTTGGTTTAGAAAATTAATTCTAATTAAAAATAGATAATTCATAATAGTAAATATAGGGGAGACCGCACTGACACCCTAACGGTTTCAAAAAAGAGGGTTTAAAATAATTTTAATTTCAATAAATTTACTATATTTATTATTAAAATAATATTTATGTAATCAACTACATAAATAATGAATAACAGCAGTAAAGATAAATTACTATCTAAAATTATTCATATGAATATACAACTTTTTTTTAAAAAGATCGAGGTTTGCCGATGAAATTCTATTTAAAATGAAAAGATATGATTTTTGTAAGTTTAAATGATTAAAGATTAAGAATATTGGAAAATAATTTTATGATAAAAGTAAAATATAATCTTCTGAAAATTCAAATAAATTTATAATAAAACTATTTAAACTTAATTAATTTACAAGTATTTAAATATTAATAGGAAATTTAGCTAAATAATTATTATTCAATATTATAATTTAATAATAATAAAATTTAATGGAATAAAAGAAATTTTGAATTTTGAATATTGTATATATTAGAATAATGATATATATAATTTGAAATAACAACCGAATAATAATTATTAAAATAATTTAATATAAAGTATCTTAATACGCTATGAAGTAATAATCTAATAGTAAATCTAGTTTTAAATTAATATAATAATAATAATAACAATAATTAAAATGAAATTAAAACAATAGTAAAATAATTTAAAATAATAATTTCTATAAATAACTATGATTAAAATAATAATATAATTATCATTATTATGAAAAATACCATAATAATATAATTTTTAAAAGAGGTGTTTTACTATTTTTAAATAAAATAAAATATATTAAAAACATTTAAGTGAAAGTAATTTTATATTGAAGGGTATTCAAATATGAACAATTCGATATATTGCACGCATTTTAGGGCTCAAAATTCAATTTATTATGATTTTTAAAAGAAAATAGCTTTAAAAATATTTAAAATAAAAGGAAATCCGGCAAAAACCCTCGGCGCGCCACTTGTCCGCTCGGGATTGGACCCGCGCTCTGCCGCCAATCATTACCGTCGGTGGAATGATTACACCGCCAGGCAATGATTGTTGCAATCATGCGGCAATCAAAGCCGTGGACGTGGCTTCACTTGGCCATGTAAGCATGGCACGGTGAGCGTCTGATCTTTCGCCGAATCGAGTGGACGGTAATGATCAAGGCGGATGGGATCTCATCCGATAAAATGAGATACTCGGCTTGGATCGCCGGCAGTATGACGCGATCCGAACCGTTGATCTTAAGATCAACGGTTCATGGATCCCGTAGCCCATGCAGCGCCTGATCCGAAGCCCTAAACACAAATTCGCCTCATTCTCGCAAAATACTCAATGAAACTCAATAAAATTTTAGACATCAATAGTACACATGAAGAGCATTCATGGGAGCATATTCTTGAGATATTAAACTATCTGAATGAAAATTTATTTAAATTTAAGTGTTCTAGACTAGGGTCTGAGTTTTTACCTAATCCACATGGTGGATTCAGAAGATCTTGGGCTTGTTGCACTTGTAGGCTATCCATGAATCCTTTCCTAGTTGACATCGAGCTCGAACTCTCCTTGCATCGAACGGAAAATGGATTAGAAGGATTTAAGGCTCGGGTTCACCGGGATCTCACCGCCGTTGACTTGGAATAGTGGGGTTCGACTTGGGAATGGTCGGGGGATCTCTCTAGAGCTCTAACACCAAGTTTCCCGGGCTAAGAGGCTCTAGGGAGAGTGTAATTGCCAAAAGTCCTCAATTTGACCTAATTTTTGGTATTTAAACAGTTTAATCCCATCATGGACAGTCGAGCTCTCATCTTCCTTCAATTAGGAGGGAAATTGAGTCATGATGGTCGTGGTTTAGAATTTTGAATCAAAGGGAATCAATTAGAGCCTTAAATGGGATTTAATTGGGCTTTAAATAGGTTAATTTAACCTATTAAAGGCTTGATTTGACCAAGTCAAAGTTTGACTTGGTTAAATCAATCAAGTAAGTCAAAGGGAATGAGGGATTGAGCCAAGCCAAGGTTTGAATTAGTTTAAAGTTGGTTTTAGGCTTAAAGGGTCCAAATGGGTCAAACCATGTTGACTTGGTCAACTGGGGAAAATGTCATTTACATCAAGTACTGGCCGTTTATGACAGGCATGGGGAGAATGCCATTTACATCAACAAGTAGGTAGGTACCACCTTCATAAACTTTCTCTACAGTGAAGGGGCCTTCCCAAATAGGCTCAAACTTACCACTTTGGCGCCGACGCGAATGATAGGCCTATGCAAAACAAGAACTAACTCGCCTACCCGGAAAGCACAGGGTCTGACAAGCCGCTCATAGTGCCGGGCCATTCGGGCCTAGCATAGCTTAAGGCACTGATAAGCTCGTAAGCGAAGCTCATCTAAATCATCAAGCTCTTCTAACCTTAGTCAGGAATTATCCCCATCAGAAAGATTATAGCTAATTTTCACACGCAGTGAGGGGAGCTCGACCTCAAGTGGGAGGACTACTTCAACCCCAAAAGCTAAAGCATATGGGGTGGACTGAGTAGGAGTACGATAGGTAGTCCTATAGACCCATAATACTTCAGGAAACTTATCATGCCATTCTCTTTTATTTGCAATAAGGATTTTCCTTATCAGTTATACAAGAGTCTTATTGAATGCCTCTGCCAAGCCATTGGCTTTGGGGTAATAAACCAAGGAGTATTTCCAATTAATGTTATGGCGGCGGGCAAATCTAGAAATTTTGGTGTTTTAAAGGATGTGCCGTTATCAGATATTATACGGCACGGAACACCAAAGCGATAAACAATATTACCGCGAAAGAATTACATCACATCTTCTGATTTAACTTCCTTAAGTGGGACAGCTTCTGCCCATTTAGAGAAGTAATCAGTGGCGGCTAAAATAAACATATGACCCTTAGAAGAAGGAGGGTCTATAGGACCCACTACATCTATGCCCCAGCCCTCAAATGGCTAAGACGATACAGTATGTTGCAACGGATTAGGCGGTTGGTGAATCACTATGCCATGAATTTGGCACTGGTGGCACCTCTTAGCATTCTTCATACAATCGTGGATCATAGTCGGCCTGTAGTAGCCAAGACGTTTAATTCTGTCTTTCATTTTAGGTCCAGATTGATGGGTACTGTAAAGCCCTTCATGTATCTCATTTATGACTCTACTAGTCTCTTCTTTATTGAGGCATATAAACCACATTTGGTCAAAAGAGCATCAATACAATATTTCATTTACATAAGCGAATGATAGAGCTCTCTTTTTAATTTGAGCGGCGAGAGATCTATCATCTAAGAGCCTACCATATTTTAAGTATTTATGAAGGACTCTCTCCAATATGACTCCTCATCAACAGCAAACACTGTGAGGGTCTGATCGGGAGAAGACAAGTCTGTGGAGCATAGAGCTTGACGTTACTGGACAATAATAGATACGGGGTTTCTAGTAGTGTCAGCTAATTCTTTAGCTAACTTGGCCAAGGCTTCTACTTTTTCATTTTCAGATCTAGGGATCCTGGCCAAAGTTACTTCTGGTATAAAGCACATGTGCTCCATTACTTTATTATAATATGAAATGAGCTTAAGCTTAAGTACTTTGTAGACTCCAGCTACTTGATTTATTATTAGTTGGGAGTCTCCAAAGATTTTCACCCGCATAATACGCATCTGAATGGCCAACTCTAGCACCAAAATCAGAGCTTCGTACTCAGCTTCATTGTTAGTATGAGGTTCTGATAAACTATAGGAGTATCGTAGAGTATGACCATCAAGAGACACGAAAATCATGCCTAATCTTACCCTAACTGTAGGAGTTTCATATGGACTTAAAGCTTTAACAGATGATGCCCTGTCAAAGTAAAACTCCCAAGTAGGGGACTCCTATTCATCCACACTCAAGACTAATTCATGAGGCAGATCATCATTGAGTGGGGAATCAGTAGGGATCGAGTGATCGGCCAGAAATTCAACTAGAACCTATCCTTTGACGGCCCGCTGAGAAATAAAAGTGATATCAAATTACAGTAGTATCATAGACCATCGTACTAGACGACCTAGGAGGGTGGGACAGGTCATCAAGTACTGTAATGGGTTGACTATAGAGATCAAGTTAATCTTATCTGATAGCATATAATGCCTAAGCTTCTGTACCGCGAATATCAAGGCTAAACATTTCATTTCTATTGCTGGGTACTTAAGCTCAGCATATATTAATCGCCTGCTGAGGTAGTACAAGGCATTCTCCTTGCCTTCCTCATTCTCTTGAGCCAATAATGCACCTAAGTACTCATCAAAGGCTGTAGTGTAGAGAATCAACGGCCTACTTGGGATAGGTGTAGCTAAAATAGGGGGGTTCATCAGGTAGCGCTTTATACTCTCAAAGGCCTCCTGACAACTCTCATCCCAGTGGAATCGGGCATCCTTCTTCACTAGTGCAGAGAAGGGATGACACCTAACAGAAAGGTTGGAGATAAATCTCCTCAAGAAAGTAAGTCTTCCATGAAAAGATCTCAACTATGTGAGAATTTTATGGGGTTTCAAGTCTATTATAGCATTGATCATGAAAGGATCAATCTCAATGCCACGGTAGCGGACTATAAACCCTAGGAACTTTCCTGCACTAACTCCAAATATGTATTTTAAAGGATTCATCTTTAAATCAAACTTGTGCAGGTGTTCAAAAATGATTCGTAGATCTCGAAGGTGATCTCCACAGATCTTATTTTTTACAACCAAATCATCCACATAGCATTCAACTTGCTCGTGTATCATCTCATCAAAGATGATAGTTATAGCATGTTGATAAGTGGCCCCGGCATTCTTGAGACCGAAGGGCATCACCTTGTAATAAAATACACCTATAGGTGTATGAAATGTAGTGAATTTCTCATCATCGAGGTCTAACTTTATCTGATTGTAACCAAATAAACCATCCATGAATGAGAATATGCTATGGGATGATGCAATATCCACCACAAGCTCGGGAATAGGAAGAGGGAAATCATCCTTAGGGCATGCCTTATTCAAATCACGAAAGTCGATACAGACACGAATCTGTCCACTCTTCTTCCGAACTAGAATAATATTGGAAAGCCAAGTAGGGTACGTCTCTTTCCTAATGAAACCAGCTTCTATAAGCTTCTTGGTTTCAACGATCACCTATTATTTTATCTCTAACCTTATCATTTGAGGTGTTTGTTTAACAGGGACTGCATCAAGCTTGATGGCTAACTTATGGACTACTACCTCTAGAATTAAACCAGGCATCTAGGTGTAGTTCTAAGAAAAATAGCCTCTAAACTCTGACAATAACTTGATGTATTCTTGAGCCTCTGAATCAGGCAGTAGGGCACTATGAAAAATAGGCCTAGGATGTGACTCAGTGCCTAATTTTATCTCACACAGTTCGTCCATGGCAAAAGTAAAGCCATCTTCAAACTTTTGTGGAGCATCAAGTATTCTATCTTCTATATGGGTCTTCTTCATCGGCAAGAGAAACAATCGAATAAACATGAGAAATAGCATGAATGTTGGCATTATTGGATTGATTTAATCCCATATAACCTGCACCTCCTAGACCTTGAGGAAAATCAGTCCGCAGACTCAAACTTGATGTAGAACTTATTCATTGGGCCACGTGGAATGAATGAGACCACGCTCAATAAAGCTCTCTACAGTAGGTGAAAAGAAATGAGGGGCACTCTTGACCTCTATCTCCATAGCGGTCTCCTCTGAATCCTGGCTCCCAGGACCTAGTGGGGCATCTATACTATAGAGTACATAGGGACACACAGATCATGCTGGCCAAAATATCTTATATAGGTGAGGTATGGGGTTCTCACTTATCCATATTGGACCATCATAATAAATTGAGGGAGTGTCAGAAGATCTTTGACCAGAATCCTCAACTCCTACCCCACGTATCTGATGGGGAGAAGGTTGTCCAGTAGTAGTCTTACGTCAGAAGTCCTCTTTCTCATCTGAGCTACTGTCAACAACTAATCCCCCTTCAGGTATCAAATGGCTACTAAAGGTAGGCCGTGAATCATAACCAGCGGAATATGGAGGTGATGAGGTGACTAGACGGTGAAGGATTCCAATCAAGTCATCATCTAAAGAGTCGGACTCTACAGTCAAAGAAGAAGTGTAAAGGTGAGGGGGAGGAGGTATACGAGTGTCGGGGTTTCGTGGCTTGTGGATCGAAACTCTACCTCTACCTCCCCTACCTCTACTAGGGGAAACATCGTGCCCCATTGTAAACTGAGAAGGATCTCTATCAGAATGTGCAATAGACATACCTGACTCAATACTAACCTGTGATGGACCCTATTCTAGCAATTGTATAGGACCCTGTGCTGGTGACTGCATAGGACCTTGTACAACACTAGAGGGTGTCATAGGTGACTGAGTAGGTGGAGATCTGTGAGTCTTTCGAGGTACATAGTACTCAGTATCATTGTAAATAGAGACCTCATGCATGAAAAACGGTTGGGTATCTCTAGGAATGGTATATTCGATATCATTCCTCATAAACTTCATACATTTGTGCAGGGTAGAGGGCACCATTCTATATTCATGGATCCAAGGCCTTCCTAAGAGAGCCCTATATGAATTATCAATCTCGATTACATGAAACTTTGCCTCAGTTAGAAAATTCTCAAACTTCAAAGGCAGGGTGATCGACCCTAGAGTTCGCTGGCCTTGGTCATTGAAGCCCTTCAACATAATCTTGTCAGAGGTGAGCTTCAAATGACCTAGGCATAGGCTCTTTAAAGTTTCATAGGTTATGATATTTACTGAAGCTCTTGATCAACGAGGACCCTGTTTAACTCATAAACATTGACTTCAGTAGTGACATACAAGTGATGATTGTGCTCATAAGTCCCTAAAAGAATATCACAACTCAAAAAGATAATGCATGGCATCTCTTTCAAATGACATGCATCCCTAACAGACTCTAAAGCAAAGAAGGATTGATAGGCCTATGGTTCAAGCAAGGATTTCACTAGTGTCTCTCTCAAGTCAGGGGACATCATCAGAGCATCGTAGACACTAAGAAGGAAAGGAATTTTTCTTAGATGAGCTAACACATTATAGTCAACATCCGACTGAGGGCCTTATTCTTTCTCCTTGGACTGTTCTTGGGAGGAAGGGATAGGATCATCCTGCTGGGTGACTATGTTTTTATCTTTTTCTTTTGAATTTTTAGCCAACCTGGGTGGAAGGACCTTCCCTAAATACAAATGAACTTCTTGTATTGATTCATCCTCAATAGGAGATTTATTTAGTTCAGTGGTGATGGATGGTGTTGGCTCTAAGGAAAGTGCCAGGAGTGGGTTTTCAGATTCATCTTTTGAATCCATGTAACATCCACCCTCTAAAATTATAAAGACTAGTTCATCTTCATACTAGATTCAGACTCTTCACCAAAATCATTCATATTATAAGAGACATGTAAAACAGTAAAAGAGTGAGTGCTAAAAAAAGTAGAAGTAGAAGCAGAAGTAAAAATAGTAGGAAAAGAACACCAGAAGTAGTCAGAATCACCTTCTTCTATTATTTCATCATCAATAGAAGGGAGAATAAAATCCTTCAGCGTAAGTGCTCGAAGGAACCCTATCTTCCCCTCTGAAGTTACAACAAACTTCTATCTTTCATACATTTTTCCAGTACAAGTAAAAGTAGAAAAAGCAGAAGAAGAAATGTGCTCATCTTGCACTACAACATAAGAAGAATAAGAAAGGGGAAGTGCTGACGTAGTAATTGAGGTGGCAACTGTCAACTTGGCTTGGGATGGCATCTTCTCAACTTTCTCTGAACTCTAAATTAGACGATCAATCATCTTCCTGGTCTTCTTGGAGAGTGCTAACTTCCACTCTCCCTCAAAGCTGTGGGGTAAGCTGTCACTACTACCCTGACTGTAACTCTGACTATCAATGTGGCTGGAATTATGGCTGGGACTGGAGACCATTTGAACTGTCTGAGTGGCCTTATCCTTGGGCTGCACTAAATCATTTTCTTTGAGGTGTATCTGTCCTATGACCATCAATCTCTCAACTTTATCCTTAAAAATATAACAATCCTCTAACGTATGCCCAATGTGTCTATGGTAAGGATAATATAGTGGGTGCTCAGTCTGACCCTCTTCCTCCACTCTATTGTTGTTGGGGAATGTCAAAATATTCTTATTAGTAAGGAATTTAAAAATTTTTCTGACACTTTTTCTTTTGAAGGGATATTCCTTACTAAGCTTCTCCTGTGGGTACTACTAACTCTTTGGTGTCCTACGGGAGGTCATGGGCTATACTGCTAGCTGACCAGAGGAGTGTGACTGCTGCTACTGCTGTGGTGCTGAACTGGCTAAGGGCCTCTTACCCTTATCTGATAGTCCATAAGTACTATGTACCTCCCCTCTTCTAGGTGGGGGTGCCCTTAAAGAGCCGGTGAGGTCTGCGTGAAGGCTGACTCTCAACCTTAGGAGGGACTGCATTTGGTATGCTATCCTGTAAGCTAGTAACCTTGGTCAATAACTTCTGAAAGGTTCGAATGGTAAAACCCTTCAGATATGGAGTGATGGGACCAATTTTTGTTCTTTAGTAATATCTCAACTACATGCTGCTCCTGTAACTGTGGCTCACACTAGAAACTGAGGTTTCTCTATCTGATTATGTAATATGGGAGAGTCTCTCTAGGGTGCTGTACAGTGACCATTAACTATTCTACAGTGACCCGGTGCTCTGTACTAACAAACCTCTGTATGAACAACTGTTCTAGCTCTGTTATGGTCTGGATCGAGTCGTTGGGGAGATCGGCGTACCAAGTAAACACCACCCCCACCAAACTGCTGACAAATAACCTCAACATCAAAGCGTCATCCTCTCATATATTGTAACATATTGCCCGGTATTGAGCCACATGCTATCTAGGGTTCCCAAGCCCGTCAAACTCTCTAAATCTAGGAGGGATGAAACCGGGGGGGTAGGGCTCCTACTCATACTCTACTGGATAAGGACGCCATCTACTAATTGCCTCTCCAACCTTTCTAGAGGAAATCGCCTGCTCTATCTTCTAAACGATCAAATCCTGGATCTGGCCTGCTAACAACTGAGCTGGCTGACTCTGGACTGGAGTAGTGTAAGGAGGCACTATGGGTGGTGCTGGGACTGCTCTCTGGACACTATCCACTCCTACGGGGTCTAGTGCAATAGGTGGTACTACTGGTTGGTCTCTGGAAGTATTGGTAGTGGATACACCCGTCATTTAGGGCATTACCCCCAATGCTGTTAACTATGCATCATAGCCACCATGGCTCTAGTCATCTCTGTCATCTGTGCCTAAAGATTCAGAACTGTATCATATGTATCCACTAACCTAGGAGATCCACCCACCTCAGGTTCTCCATGCTCATCCTGGTCCTCGGGCTCTCTCTGCTCATCCGAGTGACCTCGACGGGTGATCACACAGGCCCGGTGCACTGGTACATCCTCATCAGACTCATCTACTAGTTTATCATCATCCTCTAAGAAAGATCGCTGAAGTGCCTCCATGTAGGGACTCATAGGAGAGGTGATCCTATGAGTGCTGGGAGCTGACAGTGTCTCATCCCGCTCTGGTGATCCATCAGGGGTAAGTACTAAATCATTGTCACAAGCCATCGAGACCGCCTCAGATCCGGAAGGAGCTACAACATCCATCTTATCAACTGTGTCCACTAGCTGCTCAGTCTCATCCAATGTTGCTGTCTCATCTGGTTGAACTGGGTCGACAGGGATGCCCTCCTGTTGATGTCTCCAAACCCATCTATTGCAATAGAGCTCTATACTAGTAACAGGGTGTTGAGGGGCTACAACTGTTGATCTGATTTGGGGGTCTTTGCAGGCTCCTGCTGCTGTCTCCATCCTCGGCAATATGTGCGTCATCCTACAGCAGGAGTAACTGCCAGCGGTCTAACCACTGGAACTATATCTGCTAGCTGTTGGGGTGTCTATCTTCTATGCCAACTGTATAGCCTCCTCGCAGTCTATCTCCGCAACTGAAAAGTAGTCTCAGAGATCTTTCGGAGTAACCTCTCCTAACTGATAGGCCCTCTGCCACGTGCTAGGTGGATGATATTTCGAATCCTCTGAGTGAGGGCTCGAACACCAGCATCCCTGGGGATCCTAGCCCGGGGTAGCGTAGTAGTGACAGGAGGAGCCACCGTAATATGAGCAACATCCTCTTCATCCCCACTGTGTCAATGGAGAGAAGCATCCTCCTTGGATCGCCTCTATCTCAGGAGTTACTGTCACCTCTAAATGGGAAAAACTGCAACTGGTCACAATCACCATTGCCTGGGAGCCACTGCCCTCTGAACTAGCTCCTGGTAAGCTATCGCACCATCCATCTGTGGCCTCTCTGCCTCGAACACAGCTAACAAGAGTCTCATATTCCTATTCCTCCTAGCCCTTCTCCCAAGGTCGGAGGTGGAGGAAGATGGAATATCTGAACCTACTGCCTGGGTGGAAGGGGGAACAGGGATAACTGGAAGAGTCGAGGTCTGCCCGGTGCTCTCAAGGTAAAAGAGCCGAGCAAAAATAGAAATCCGACCAGAAGAGGGCGAAGGCACCTCTTCTTAGTGGAAGTGGGAGGGGGAACCCGAACTCAATGTACTTCTGCCAGAACAGCGGGGGTAACAATATCAATAGGTTGCCGATGCTGAGGGGCCAGAGAAACATGTGCAACATGAGCGGTAGGCACTGGCCGCCTAGCCGTAGAACGAACTGGTGGAATGAAGAGTGGCCTAGGCACTAGTCGCCTAGCCACAGGGCGCATTAGCTACGCAAGCACATAAAAAGGACGAGCAGGTGCCCGGGCTGTCCGCCGAGCAACTGGTCATCTAAAAGGGTGCATGGCTACACGTCCTCTCCTCTCTGGAGGATAGAATGCAGCAGCCTCAGTCGGGGTTGGCCCGCCAAGAGTGACGAAGGCCGAGTCCGTGAAGGAACCAAAAGTGATCCCTTTAGCGGCTGGACTAGCGAGCAGGAACTCAGGAAGAGTCACCCACACGTCTGAGCAAAAACTGAAGTCACGGAAGGAATGAAAGGAGCCATAGCACTACTGCCAAGAAAGGAAATAGAAAAGATTCGTTAGAATTGAAATTACAAAAGAATGAAAGAATGGATATAGATTTGATAAAGATA
>NW_021320134.1:18301-24029 GCF_001605985.2 Dendrobium catenatum | reverse complement strand
ACTCACCATTTCTCTCCCTAGCCCAAATTAAAGCTCTCTTCTTCAATCTTTTTTAGAAGGGGAAAAATAAACTCAATGGGAATGCTCAAAAAAGACTATTACAAAGTCTTATGAGAAGTTGAAAATATAGGGCTTTAAAAAGCCCATAAAAATTCAATTCAATTGTCAACAATCGTACAGTACGATGTCATTTGATCGTCTAGTACGATATGTAAAATTTTGGACCTATTAGTATTATACGATCACCAATTAGTACAATAGGATCGTTCAAATTTGCATGTTAGTGGTGTACGACCATCATATGAATGGACCTATCGTATCATACGATTAGTTCAACTGAATGTTGTTCGTCCAAGATGGATCATGGGATAACCAAAATTGTCTATGTTGATTGTACAGTATTGATCCAGTTCATACAGTACGATCAAATATCAAATTAAGCATATTCAATTGATTAATAAGGATTTAGGTTTAGGTAATATTTTAACATATATAGTGCAATAGGTAACTTTTCAAATTCAAAATTTTACCTAATTTAATGGACCAGAGGTGTCTTCTAATTATAATAGATTGTCTAGTATGATATGGTGTTTCATATTGTTATGAATAATTATATTTTAAGAACATTTATTTAGGAAAAATATAATATTTTTTAATTAATTCTTTACATGAGATTCATACAACAAGATCCATATTATTGAAACTCGTTCACTAAGAATTAGGTTGTTAAACTCCAGCTTAATATCCCACGGCTAACAAGAGGGGGGTGAATTGGTAATATTTAAAAAAAAAATACCTCAAAAATTGGAATGAAAAACTAACTTTTAGTGAGTTTCAAGAATAGATTTTTCAACAACAAGTTGTAAAGTTAAAATTTTAAAAATAGCGGAAAAATAAAGCACCAAAATTTATGTGGTTCGGTCAAAACGCCAAACCTACATCTACTCCCAGAGCACCCTCCGAGTGCACTAATACCACTAGGACTCTTCTTAACCACAAGCAAGGCGGAGAAGCCTTTATTAAAAACTTTTTATCACTACCCGGTGAGGCAGAGACCCGTCATCCTATTCTAACACTATTCCCAGTGTTGGCAGAGAACCGTCCTTCCTTTCACACTCTCCCTAGTATGGGGCAGAGAACCTTCGGCTGTTTCACACTTCTCCTAGTGTGGGTAGGGAACCCTTCGTCCTTTCACCACTCTCCTAGTGTGGCAGAAACCCTTCGTCCTTTTCCACACTCTCCTGAGTGTGGCAGAGAACCCTTCCGGTTGTTCACACTCTCCCAGTGTCGACAGAGGAATCAATATCCTTGACAGATCTTCTCTGAAGAAATCTAGAAGGAAGAAAGAAAAAGAGTGTAAGTATTTCTAAATCAAAAAGTATAACCTTTACCTTTAACACCCAAGTGAAGCCTTCTCGTCCGTTAGTAAGAATTTCTTCTTTCGAATGCTTCTCTCCACATCTTTCCTTGACTCTGTTTTTCAATAGGCACAAAGATCAATGGGGCAAAAAGATTTGTGGCAGTCTAAATTGCGACTATATATAGAGAGACAAGAACCCGCTAAAAACTATAATATTCAAGTCAACAAGCAGTGGATCGTCCCGTACGATCTGGATCGTCCTGGAAGAATTTACTTAAAAGCGGATTTATTGATCGAACCAATGATATGATACGAATTGACTTCGTACCCAATCATCAGTCCCGTACGAACTAAGGTTCGTTGGTTCGAATGATTATTCCATAGGTAGGTTCCCAAAGAATTGCAGGACGAATTCAAAATTCAAAGTGTTGATTCAGCTTCGTTCCCTGGGACGCACGATATCTTCGTCTGAGAGATTTTTTGGACAGAGGATTTTGTCCAGAGACGAATAGTGAATTTCGTCTCAACGATTGTATAAACCAAAGTTCCATAGGAGTTCATCCGAAAGTCTGTTCGACACTTTGGCACATAGTCCGATCTGAGAATAGCAAAGTCGAACTTGCAAAGTTGGGAGAGAGTCCAGAGTGCATTTACATCTCACGCAAGATCGCTACAAGTCTGAATGAGTCTAGTATCAGTGCGTGGGTGAGCTGAACCAGACCAAAATTAGAAGCGAATCCATCGGATCTCTTCGACAAAGCCCAAATATTCCAGAGAGGCGCCAGTCAGTGCTCTTCTTTGTCTGCAGGCTGTACAACTGTGTGTTAAAGTGAGAGATCCAAAGGAGTACATCCCTCAAGGCACGAAATTACATAGAGGACTGTCTATACAGCAAAGGCCGCAGTAGAGGAACCCCATCTTCAGACTGATACAAGCTTAGAAAGGAAAACTGTATAAAGACCACTTCCCTTGTTTTGATCCTCCCATATCTCCAGCTCGTCGGATTAAGACTTGACTCTGATGTACTGATACCCGTAAGGAAGTTAACCGTACGTTTCATCCCATATTAATCGAAGTTTCATATTTACAATCTCTCCTCTCCTCGTAGATGGGTTGTGATTATTCTTAGGGCACAAATTCAATTAGCAATCACTCCCTCTCCAAATACGAATACTACTAATTTAAACAAAGCTTAATTTGTACAAACTATCTCATACTTGAAAATGAATTGAAGTTACATTTAATTTGGATTTCGATTTTTCTGAAATGTTTAGTTCATACAAGAGCAAAAAATAAATCTTCCCAAACGGTATGTCTACGTAAGATTCAAAATCAATATTCCAAGAATAAACTACAAAACAATAATATTTGGAATCATAAAAAATTATACAATTGCAAGAATGTAAAACATGAAATACAAACCTCTCTTAACATTTCTCCCCCTTTTTTTATGATGCGAACGAACAAGTAGAGTTTGTAGGAGAGGGAGAAGATCCTTGTGGGCTTCAAGGGAGTGTGAGAGGGGGTTTTCACATGATTGCTCCAACAAAGTTGAACCTAAGTTCCTCCAAGAGTCAAGGTTTGTCTTGAGGAAAGCTTTGGGAAGGAGACCTCTTTGGTGTCAAAAGCCCCAGCTACTCCACTACACCGGGGAAGGTGAAAGTGATTCTATGTTCTCTACCTCACTGGGAGGGTGAAAAGGAGTCAAGGTTCTCTATCTCATTAGGAGGGTGAAAAGGAGTCAAGGTTCTCTTCTTTACTAGAAAGGTGAAAATGAGTCAAAGTTCTTTGCTTGTGAAAGGAGTACGACCCTCTACCGCACTGGTTTGGTGGAAGAGAGTTTATAAGGGATTCTCCGCATAGCTGTGGGGGCTGAAGGAGAGTCATTAAAGAGTTTAGTGCAATACCTAGAAAGGAGGACTTTGGGGAGTGGACATAGGTCATGGTTTGATCGAACCACTATAAATCTGGTGTGCTCATTCTAATTTTTACTTTATACACTTTATTTTTTCAAATTATATTTTTGGATTTAACTGCTTGGTTGAAACTCTATGATTGATATTACATTATATTAATTATACTATCATCATAATCTTTATAAATTTTGATAAGTGTAATAGCTTCCACATCAAGTGATAGTATTGCTTACATCTTAGTGTGCCTTAGGGACAATTTATTGAGGACTTATAACCCCCTTGAACTTTCACCAAGGTCCTTCAGTTAAAGATAATCCAATTTAAACTAGTTAAAATCCTGATTTATATTCAACTTGCTTAGTGGATTGCACTATGCATTACACCTGACCTTCAACCTCAGATCTTACAAAAAAAAAAAAAAAAACTATCATAGGAGCCTCATACACTAAACTTATCAACCCTAGCTCGCCCAGGGTAGGGTTGACCCAACTAACTTAGTTTAATTAGCTCTAACTAGCTCAATTGATCAAACCTATGCATTGAAATAATATAAATCCCATCTCTACACCAAATTAAATTAAATAATGCTCCTCATAAATTGGACATGTTTGGTCCACCTATCTTGATTAAATGTTGACCTGGTCAACCAAGCCCAAGACTGGTCAAACTAGCCTATCTTGGGCCATACCATTGTATATGTTCAATTCAACCCCTTATATTATTCAATCTCAATCCATTTGACATCCTAAACACACCAGAAGTATGGACGAGTTAAACCATTACGAGTTGACATGGTCAACTCCCCAAAAAAGGTCAAATCCATGCATATAATGTCTTCTCATTGTAAACTTCAAATTCATTCAATCTAAACCATTGGATTAAATCCCAATAGCCTCTTAGGATCCTACATAGTTTATCCTAAGTTGTTTGACTCACTTAGTCAAAGTTGTCAAAATCTCCAAAAAATCCTAAATGGTCAAACGCAAGTTAACCATGGTATTCTCCATGTAAAATTTAATTCCACTCAACCAAATATATGTAATTTGATTCAAATAACACCTAGATGTTTGCTAGACCCTAAACTAGGTGGGTTAACTAAGTTTGACTAGTCAAATAATCTAAATTCTAAATAATAGTTAAATGTCAAACCTCCCTAAATTTATAAAAACCCTTTTAACTAGTTGGATTAAATGGCTTGGCTCAACTCTAAAATGTTTCTAGAGCTAATTGTTGACCTCGATTTTATCAAATCCTTGGGTCTGGAAGGTTGACTTGGTCAAATTGACCAAGCCAGAGCCCAAGGCCACTCCCAATCAATTCAGTGGGTCAAACTGAGTCTGTTGAGCCCAAACTCAGGTCCTAGGTCAACCTGGTTGACCAGGTCAACCAAGGTTGACCCAATTAGACCCTGATTCCCTTCTAATTGATTTCAAACCAAATTCAGAGCTCTTCGAGCTCATTTCTTCCTTATATTGGACACAGATGGTCAGACCAACTTTGATGAGCTTAGACCTGAGTCCTGGGTCAACCCAGTTGACCAAGTCAATATGGTTTGACTCATTTGGACCCTTTAAGCCTAAAACTGACTTTGAACCAATTCAAACCTTGGCTTGGCTCAACCCCTCATTCCCTTTGACTTACTTGACTGATTTGACCAAGTAAAACTTTGAATTGGTCAAATCAAGCCTTTAATAGGTTAAATTAACCTATTTAAAGCCAATTAAAGCCCATTTAAGGCTCTAATTGATTCCCTATGATTCAAAATTCAAAACCATGGCCATCATGACTCAATTTCCCTCCTAATTGAAGGAAGATGAGATCTCGGCCGTCCATTTTGGGATTAGACTGTTTAAATATGAAAAATAGGTTAAATTGAGGACTTTTGGCAATTACTCTCCCCCTAGAGCCTCTTAGCCCGAGAAACTTGGTGTGAGAGCTCTAGAGAGATCCCTCGACCTTTCCCAAGTTGAACCCCACAGTCCCAAGTCGCTGGCGGCGAGATCCCGGTGAACCCGAGCCTTAAATCCTTCTAAGCCATTTTCTGTTCGATCCAAGGAGAGTTCGAGCTCGACGTCAATTAGGAAAGGATTTATGGACAATCTACAAGTGCAACAAGCCCAAGATCTTCCAAATCCACCGTGTGGATTAGGTAAAAACTCAAACCCTAGTCTAGAACACCTAGAATTAAATAACTTTTCATTCAGATAGTTTTAGATCTCAAGAATATGCCACCATGAATTCTCTTCATGTGTACTATTGATGTCTGAAATTTTATTGAGTTTTGTTGAGTATTTTGTGAGAATGAGGCGAATTTGTGTTTAGGGCTTCGGATTGGGCACTGCATGGGCTACGGGATCTCTGAACCATTGATCTTAAGATCAACGGTTTGAATCGCATCATTCCACGGGCGATCCAAGTCGTGTATTAGATTCTGTCGGACGAGATCCCGTCC
>NW_021320134.1:0-13069 GCF_001605985.2 Dendrobium catenatum | reverse complement strand
TTACAAATTGATTCAACTCTTCTTGCATGGCCAAAATTATTAATTCATCAGAAAGTGCTTGATCAATATTAGTGGGTTCTATAGTTGAAATGAAGGTTGAATGATTGACTTCTTTGTTTAATGCACGCCTAGTCCTTACACCCTCACATAATTCTCTTCCAAATTTTCTTTCAAATTCATTTTATCAATCTTTTGGAAGTTTATCTCAATTTCATCTTCTTCAACATTTAGCTCTTCCATATTTCTAGATTCATCAAATACGACATCTATGGTCTCCTCAATTACCAAAGTTCTTATATTGAATACTCTATAAGATTTTACAACACGTGAGTATCAAACAAAAATTTCTTCATCTCATTTGGGATCAAATTATCCTAAGGCAGATTTTCCATTGTTATGACTGAACACCTTACAACCAAAAACATGCAAATGTGACAAATTTGGTGTTCTCCCTTTTAGCAACTCATAGGGTGTTTTATTCAATTTAGATCTCACATTCACCCTATTCAGAACATAACATGCAGTGCTAACTACATCTGCCCAAAAATATTTAGGAAGTGAGTATTCTGCCAACATTGCTCGAGCGGCTTCTACTAATATTCTATTTTTTCTTTTGACTATCCCATTCTACTGAGGGATTCTAGGTGTAGAAAAGTTGTGACAATTCCTTTCTCCTTACAAAATTTCTCAAATTTTTCATTCTCAAAATCTCCTCTATGATCACTTTGTATATAAATAATTTCACGTCCTAGTTTTTTTTAAATCCAAGTCAAAAAATTTCTAAATTCCTCAAATGATTCACTCTTATGAAATAGAAATCTAACACATATGAATCTTGAGTAATCATCCACAATCACAAATCTGTATACCTTCCCTCCTAGACTCACAGTTCCAATTGGTCCAAAAAGATCCATATGCAAAATCTTCAATGGTTTACTAGTTCTAAGATCCTTTTTGGACTAAAAAGAAGACTTCACCTGCTTCCCTAATTTACATGATCACAAAGGTGGTCCTTATTAAAGTCTAGTTTAGATATACCTCTCACTAAGTTATTTTGGGTAATCCTCCTAAGGTTTTTCATACTATAATGACAAAGTCTCCTATACCAAAGCCATGACTCATCATATACAGTTTTCAAACAAAAAGCAGTAGGAGTTTGAATGCAATTTAAATCTATCATATAAACATTGTTTACCCTTTTTCCATTCAAAACATCTTTACCATTTAGGCTTAATATGCAGGTAGTAGGAAACAATTTTACACAATAACTCATATCACATAGATGGCTTATACTTAACAAATTATGCTTTAAGCCTTCTACCAATAACATATTATCTATAAAAAAGTTTTTAAAATTTCCAATCATACCTGATCCAACCACATTATTTGTGGTATTATCTCCAAGTGTAACCTTGCCTCCATTCCTGGCTTCCAGCATTATGAATTGAGCAGTATCTCCATTAATATGCTTTGAACATCCGCTGTCCAGGTATTATATGCTCTCACGAGGTCTTTTGTAAGAGCATTCCTACAAAAATATCAAATGTTAGACCTGGAAATCCAAATAAGTTTGGGTTCACCTTTTGACAATTTATAATCAGATGCATGTATGATATGTCTAGGTTTATGCATCTTGGGTCACCACACCAAATTAGTTTTCATCTTCAAAGTATAGGTATGTGCTATAAATCCTAAAAATCCACAATTATTACATTTAACTTTTGTAAAAGGATTCCTAAGTCTTCTACCATTTGTTTGTCTATTCAGGGATTGCATAAATTTAGGATACAAAATAGTATTAGTAAAATCTTCAAGACTGGGTGGTATCCTATTATCCTCAAGAGATTTTATTTTCAATTTATAAAAAGAATTCATATCTTCCATGACCTGATTCATATAATTGATTTTATATAATTTGCTCTCTAATTCATCCTTAAAGTTCTTAAAATCTTTCTCAAGTTGTACATAGGATGATTTTAAATTCTCATGATTTTTATTCATGTCATCAAACTCATTAAGTAAATTCATGTGGTTGTTGTCAATTAAGGCATGATCTTTCCTAAGGATATCATGTTCCTTTTTAAATTCTTCAAATTCTAACCTTAGACTAGCATGTATTTTCTTCATCTTCTTATATGCTTCATGCATGTGATCAGAAACTTCAAACAGTTCATCATAAGTTAAGTCAGATATCTCTTCTTGATCTGACTGATCAAGACTATCGGCCATTAAGCACAGATTAGTGACTTCCTCTTCCTTTTCAGTCTCTGATGAATCTGAAGCTGAGTCCGCCCAGAAAGCTCTTTGAAACTTCTTCCTGCCCTTCTTTGCAATTGGTTTCTCCTCTACCTTCTCCTTGCTAGGAGTGGCTTCGAGTTTTGGGCATTCAATCTTGATATGACCAGGTTTCCTGTACTCATAGCAAATCACATCATTTGAAGCCTTAGCATTTTTATTGAATTTACCTCTATTTCATTGTTGGCGTCTCTTCTGCTTCCTCTTTAGAAAGCTTCTGAATTGTCTAGTCATCAATGTTATATCATCTTCATCCTCAGGTTGTGAGTGTTCACTCTCAGACTCTTCCACTTTTAATGCAATGTTCTTTTCCCTTCGTGGTTCACCTACATCAATCTTTCTTTGCCTAACTCCTTGCTCGTAAGAAATTAGTGAACCAAGAAGATTGTCAATATAATAAATATTTAGATCTTTAGACTCTGTAATTACAGTAATTTTAGCATCATAAACAGTAGGCAAACAACGAAGAATCTTATTAACCATTTTAGCATTCGTTAGTTCCCTACCTAATGCATGCAAAGAAGTGACTATTTGTGCGAATCTTGTGTACATATTAGAAATAGATTCATTAGGTTTCATGCGAAAAAATTTGTAATCATGCAACAAGATATTAAGTCTAGATTGTTTAACCTCATTAGTCCCCTCATACGTTATACAAAGTCAATCACATATGTCCTTTCCACTTTTGCAAGTGGAAACCCTCATGTAGTCTTCTAATTTTAAAGCACAAAAGAAATTATTTAATCATTTGGCATTTAGTTGTGCTAAGTCACGTTCTTCTACTGTCCAGTATGTAAAATGTGTTTCAACTCTAACTCCATCAACTAGTCTAGTTGGTTTTGTATAACCTTCCTGAACTAAGATCCACATAAGAAAATCAAGTGACTGTAAAAATGTAGACATGCGTGTTTTCCAAAAATCAAAAGGTATATTGTCAAACAGTGGAGGTCTAGTTATAGAGTAACCCTCAGGTGTGTTTCTATTTCCAAATGCAGCCATCTACATTAATCAAAAAGTAGTCTAAACTTATGATTTTGAAACAATGCTCTGATACCACTTATGGAAACTCGTTCACTAAGAATTAGGTTGTTAAACCTAAGCTTATGTCCCACAGCTAACCAATTGGGGGGGGTGAATTAGTAATTAAAAAAAAAATTACCCTCTTAAAATTTGGAAATGAAAACTAACTTTAGTGAGTTTTATAGAAATAGATTTTTCAACCACAAGTTTTAAACGTTAAAATAAAAATAGCAAAAAAATAAAGAATACCAAAATTAGAGTTGTTCGGTCAATACCAGACCTACATCCACTCTCAGGAGGCACCCTCCAAGTATTGCACTAATATCACTAGTGACTCTCCTTTAGCACCCATAGCAAGGCGGAGAAGCCTTTACAAAAACTCTTTTCACCACTACCCAGTGCGGTAGAGAATTGTCGTCCTTTTACACTATCCCAGTATTGGCAGAGAATCGTCCTTCCTTTCACACTCTCCTAGTGTGGGTAGAGAACCCTTCAGCTGTTCACACTCTCCTAGTGTGGGTAGAGAACCCTTTGTCCTTTCACACTCTCTTAGTGTGGGCAGAGAACCCTTCGTCCTTTCACACTCTCCTAGTGTAAGCACAAAACCCTTCGAATGTTCACACTCTCCAAGTGTCGGCAGAGAACCGGATCTCCTTGAAAGATCTTCTCACAAGAAATCTAGAAGGAAGAAAGAAAAGAATGAAGTAATTCCAAATCAAAAGTATAGACTCTTACCTTTAACCACCAAGTGAATCCTTCTCACTCTAGTAGTAAGAATCTTCTTTAGAATGCTCTCTCACACTCTCTCATTGACTCTTCTTTCAATAGGCACGAAGATCAATGGGCAAAAAGATTTAGTGACAGTCTAAATTGGACTATATATAGAAGAGACAAGAAAAACCATCTAAAAATTGCAAATATTCAAGTCAACACGCAGTGGATCGTCCCGTACGATCATGGATTATCCTGGATGCATTTACTTAAAAGTTTATGAAAGAACCCAATGTATATTGATATGAAATGACTTTGTACCCGATCATCGTCCCGTACGAACTAGGTTCGTCCAGTACAAACGATTATTCCATAGGTCGGTTCCCAAAAAGTGCAGGACGACGTCAAAATTTGAAGTGTTGATTCACTTCGTCCTGGGACAACATATCTTCTTTCTGGATGATTTTTGAACAAAGGATTTCGTCCAGAGACAAATAGTGAATTTCGTCTTGACGATTAGTGTAAACTCAAAGTCCAGAGGAGTTCATCCAGGGATGAACTTGGACTTCGTCTGGACGAACAGACCAAATTGGAAATCTAGAGGATTTCGTCCAGAGATGAATCATGCATTTCATCGGGACGACCAGACCAAATTGGAAATCCGGAGGATTTCATCCAAAGACGAATCATGCATTTCGTCTGGACAAACAGTGTAAAGTGAGAATCCAGAGGAGTTCGTCCCGGAATGAATATGGAATTTCGTCCGGACGATCAGGACTTAGAAAAAATTTTCTCACTTCCTGTTCGATCCATTGCTCTACTAAGGGGATAACTGACTTAATCGTCCCGTACGAACTACGTTCGTCCCGTACAATCAATATAAATTTCTTGTTCCCCAAGTGTGTGTGTGATTATCTACACAATTACAATTACTCCCTCTCAAACTCAATATAAAGATAAGTACAAACTTTAATTTACAAACTATCTCATGCTGAAAATGAATTGAAGTCTACATTAATTTGGAGTTCGATTTTTCTAAAATGTTAGTTCACACAAGAGCAAAAAAACAAATCTTTCAAACTGTGTTAGGAGAAAACAAAAATTAAAACAATAATATTTGGAATCATCAAAACTATACAATTTGCAAGAATGTAAAACATGCAAATAACAACTCTCTTAGCACATCATATAGTACGACATATAAAAAATAAATATTTAAAATTATTTTTGCTCTCCTTGTGTATGTACGCATGGTCACTAGGCTAGCATACACCCTTACAAGACTTGACTCAAAAAATTAAAAATAAATAAATGAAAATTACAAACTCTTTCAATATAACTTATTCTACCCCATCTTGAGCCATGACTTCATCATGGTGCATGTTGTACCTGGAATATTAGTTAGCACACAAATAAATATGCACTATAAATACTATAAAAAATAAAGAGAAAATCAATAATATTTTTTATCATCAAAATCATAAATTCGAGAGTCCGAGTTACAACAATCTCCCTCTTTTTTATGACGGAAAATATTATTGGTTGAATTTGCAAACTAAAAATATTTTCTCCTAATCTCCCCCTTACTAAAGGAATTATATTAAAAATAAGGAAAAAAAATTAAGACAAAATTTTTTTAAAAGTAAATAAGATAAAATTTTAAAAACTAAACCATAAATACAACCAGCCATAATACATTCTTCCCCTTTGGCATTATCAAAAAAAAAAGATAAAATAACACCTAAAATTAAAATACATGCAGAAGAAAATAATAACAAATATAAAGAAACTAAAATATGAAATTATGCGTAAAACATTATAAAAATAAAACACAAAATAAATAAACAATCACACAAAATACATAAACAAACCTTAACATACTTATACCTAATCAGAATTAACAATTAAATCCTTGAGGATTTAACATAAGTTTGTTACCTTATCATCTTGCTCATGTTCTAATGATTTAGAAGCTAAGTTTGCCCAGGATATTTTTTTCTTCTAATCATTTACTTTTATTGCATTTTTCTTATTTTTGCCCTTTTTCTTTATATGATAAGTTTTTAAATTTGGGCATTCATATTTTAGATGTCCAGGTTTTCTACACCAAAAGCAAATAATGTAAGAGAAAAACTTAACATTTTTACAATTTTTACCTATGCTCCACTTTTGTTGATGATTATGCTTGTGCTTCTATGCACTTATGAATTTGCTTATTATCATAGTTATCTCTTTACTCTCATCATCTATTAAGCCACATTTATCTATGTCTTTATCTTTTAGCACTATAGTCTTCTCATCACTTGCATCCAAAAGTTTTTGACTCACACTTTGTTCGAAGGTAATGAGTGAGTCGATTAGATTATCAATAGAAAAAGCATTCAAATCTTTTGATTCATAAATAATCGTGATTTTGGCATCAAATTTATCAAGTAAACAACGTATAATTTTGTTAACATTTTCAAAGTTTGAAAGTTATCTACCTAAAGCATGATAAATCTAGTATATATGTCTAAAATAGTCTCATAAGGTTTCATGCTGAAAAGTTTATAGTCATACAGTAATAAATTTAACCTAGAATATTCGACTTTACTAGTACCTTCATATGTAATGCATAGTCTATCCCAAATATCTTTGCTAGTTGTATAGGTCTATACTCTCATATAATCTTCAAAAGTTAAAGCATAGAAAAAATAATTCAAAAATTTAGCATTCAATTGATCATAAATTTGTTCTTCTCTACTCCATTTAGTAACGAAATGTTTATTTTGGCTCCTTTAATAATTTGTGATGGTATAGAATAGTCAGTTTGAATCATATGCCACATTCAAAAATCTATTAATTATAAGAAAGCAAACAAGCAGATTTTCTAAAAATTAAATAAAATATTATCAACTAAAGGAGGACGAGTAAATGAGTAACCTTATGTGCTGTTCTTATTTCTAAAGTGAGCCATTGATCATTTTTATTTTCAAAAGTTTTCTAAATCATTATTTTTGAATCTCGCTCTAATACCACTAAAATATTTGTGAAGGTTATTAAACCTTAAGGAACTAGCCTGAGGCACACTAATATTGAAGTAATATTATCACTTGATACTGAAGTAAGATTATGATGAGAGTATAATCTATATAATGTAATATCAATCATAGATTTTTAACCAAGCAATTATATCCAAAAATATAATGCAAAAAATAAAGTGTATAAAGTAAAAATTAGAATGAGCACGCCAGATTTATAGTGGTTCGATTAAAACATGAGCTATGTCCACTCCCTAGAGTCCTCCTCTCCAAGTATTGCACTTAACTATTTAGTGACTCTCATTTATCCCCCACAGCTAGGTGGAGAAGCCCTTACAAGCCCTCTTCCACCAACCTAATGCGAGAAAGGACCATACTCTTTTCACAAGCAGAGAACTTTAACTCCTTTTAACCCTCCTAGTGAGGATGAAAACTTGGACTCCTTTTCACCCTCTTAATGAGACAGAGAACCTTGAGTCATTTTTACCCTCCTGGTGAGGCAGAGAACCTTGATTCCATTTCACCCACCTAATGAGGCAGAGAACCTGGAATCACGTTCACCTTCCTCGGTGCGGCGGAGTAGCCATGTCTTTTAACACCAAAGAGGTCTTCTTCCCAAAGCTTCCCTTAAGACAAACCTTAACTCTTAGAGGAACTCAGGTGTAAGTTTGCCGAAGCAAGCTTGAGAAAACCCCCTCTCAAACTCCCTTAAAGCCCACAAATATCTTCTCCCTCTCTTATAAAATCCACTATTTCTCTCATTAGCCCAAAGCTCTCTCTTTAAGCTTTCTCCATAAGAAAACAACTTAATGAATGCTCAAAAGACTATTACAAAGTCTTATGCGAAAGCTTAAATAGAGGGCTTCAAAAATCCTAAAATTTTAATTCAGTCGTCAACGATCGTACAGTATGATCTCATGATCATCCAGTACAATGTGTAGAATTTAACCTGTTAGTATTGTACGATCACCAATTAGTATAGTATAATCATTTAAATTTTGTCTGTTAGTGGTGTATGATCATTAGTACGAATGACCAATTATACAATACCATTATTTTAACCAAAATGTAATGCATCCACGATGAATCATGGGGCGTCCAAATATGGTCTATGTTGATCGTAAAGTATGATAAAAAAATCAAAATTATGCAGATTCAATTGATTAATCATAGGATTAAATTAGGTAATATTTTAAACATCGTACATGTTGACCTCAATATCACAGCCAAAAAGTGGCTTAAATTGTACTTGAAATCCAGCCAAATTCGTGTAGAAATCTTGCAAAATCCTGTAGCTCGGATTCGTTTGCGTCACTTCTCTGTGATTCATGCTCAAATCCTTCTCGAGGAGGACCATCCTCATATTTAAAATGCAAATGAAGCGGAGCCGGCTGGCTACTCCATCTTCCCACACACGAAACCCCTACAAACCTCCGATCATCCTTCCTCCCGAGCTCCTCCCTCTCCCCCATTGTTTATTCCTTCATTTCTCCCGTACGTAAAAATCCCGACCTCAACCTCCACAACTTAGTCGAATCCTTCCTCAAGATCCAACCTCTGCCTTTTCTCCTGCACTCGACCCTTGCCCGACCTCCTCATTTTTTTGGTCCACACAGAGAAAGAGAAGGAGAGAGGGAGGGAGAGAGAGAGAGAGAGAGAGAGAGAGAGGGAGATCCATACCACACTCCTCCAAAGCTGAATCCCCCTTCCGATCTCCCTCAAGATCTATCTGATCTCCCTCAAGATCTGTTTGACGATCTCCTCTCTGCTACAAGCAAGATTGATTGTTATATACCCGACCGAACCAGCTCCCATCTCTGTCTCCTGAAAACTCCTCCAAGCCGACGCTCTCTCCCTCTCATCTTCGATCCCAACCCGATATCCTCAGCTCTTGTCGATCCCATATAGTCGCAAGTCATCCAACACCTCCTTACGTATCTCTCTACTTGACACCTGTTTGCTTTAACCGGTTATCTCTTTTTGCTTATTAATTATAACTAAAATTAGTTAGTTATAATTAATAAACATTAATTATATTTAATTATAATTAGTATTAATTATGGTTCATTAATGTTTAAGATAATTAATTATATTTAACTTTAATTAGTTATTATTTATAATTAATCAGAATTAGTTATAGATGCTTATAATTAATTCTAATTAATTATATGTAATATATTGTGATCTATTATAATTGACTATAATTAATTATAGTTAGTAATTACTAACTATAATTTAGTTTAGTTTATTGTAATTGATTATTACATCGATCTGCATGCCAACTCTACCACCGTCGATGTCGCCAAGGTATAAATTCTTAAATCCTAAAACTCTGAGAGCCCGATCTCGATGCATGCAACACGACAAAATGACCACCTATATGTGAGAGGAAGTGCATCACGATGCTTGTGACGAAACGGGTAATCACCTAAAATCCCTTCTTCCGCGTTTGTGCCACACCGGAAAACATGCTTTTCTTAGCGTTGTGGGATGAGAACCCGGTGTGATGCGTATGACGAAGTGGGGATACCCATAAGTACCCACTTGCAAGGAAACAATAGCTTTTCTTTTGCAACAAGTACCAAGAACGCATACATTCTTTTCTTAGCATGGTTAGGGACAAAGATTATACAGCCGTGGTGTCCTCGTCCAAGGATGCCTACCATACACGCTTTTCTTATCATGGTGGGAAGGCCTAGTTTTTCGTAGTTTTCCCCTAAACAAGGGAGACGCTGGGAGGCTGTCGAAATTTGGGATAAAAATGACTATACTTGGACTTGATTGAACTCAAAGGACTACACTTGAACTTGAAATTGAACTAATAACGATGAACTAAATTCAAGCAAAGAGATTGAGCTACAATAAGCATGAATTTGCATTAATACTAGGGACTTGCACAAACCATAGAGGACATGAACTTGACTTGAATCAGATAATAAAGACTTACAGGCTTGCATATTGGCTTCAATGAACTAAGCTAGAACTTGTGAGCTACAATGAACTTGAACTCAACATGACTTGAATTAAAAGACCACGGGGGACTCATAGATGATAAGTCTTCAGTGCACATAAATGAAATCCAATCAATTTGAAGCATTTGAATGATTACAAGCAAAGCACTTGATCAAATTAATCTCTAAATGATATTAAATGATGCTCATATCACTCATGAAATAAATGTGGTGATATCACTGCAATATAATAGAGGCCATGATGCTTTTACAACCAGCAAATCAAACTGCTAGCAAATATCTTAATCTCCTACAAGCATTGAAGATTATTGCATAGCGGACATCAATAAATAAGAAAGAGGCAAGTGTAAGTGATGGCCCTGCTAGTCAACTTGTATGTAGGGAGGGATGAATATGATACCTACAATAATACTTTCAACACCAAGGTTACATTAAGAATACAATAATTCACTGGTCGATGTATAAGGAGATAGTTGATGAATCCAAGTCACCCCCAAGTCATCTAGAGAAGTATTAATCAACAAAATGAGAGACTTGTGCTGAAGCTTCAGATGAATATTTACAAACAAGTGCAAATGATAAATGATGATTCAAAACTTTCAAATGGACACAAATATTTAGTACAAGCAAAGGAACTCTAACTACAACCTGCTTGTGATCAATCGTATGAAATCTCCAATAGAGATTAAATATCTTCAAAAGTACAAATGCCAACATACAATGTGTTATATATCAACAAGTATGATAGATCTACAATACAAATGAGCATCCATGAGCAAATCAGGCATACACAATCAATTTCAAGAGAACATCAAAGATGCGAGTTCATCATGCAAAGTACAATCTATTCTCAAGAAGGATGAAATATTTGTAATGCTAAGATGACTCATACACAAGTAATAGAGTCGCAAGGTGAATGAATATTAAGGAATATAATAGTGCTTATGTCTTCAATGGTAGTTTAATGTCCAAAAACTACATTGACAAGAAGCTTGTGACAAATGTAAAGATACTCATACAACCTAGTAAGGCAATTGTAACTAAAGGTATCTGCCTTCTGTGGGCAGGGGAATTCAATATTCAGCGAACTAAAAGACATTGAGTCTTTGAATAATTCAAGAAAAATGCAACTTTCATGTAGTTAATGTTACTCAACTGTCGACAAATACACTGGTCTGTCATAGACAAAGATAGAATATGTACAACAAATTCAAACACCCACGGGTCATTACAGCAGATCTGTTGTATAAACAACAAGTTGTTTATGAGCAATGATAGATAATATGCAACAAATACAAATATCTATGAATCATTGTAGAAGATCCATCGTGCATTCGACATGTTATATACAAGACAAGTATAAAAGAGAAATGTGGAAGATACGAGCTCGTACAAGATGCCATAGAAGACCTGCTATGTACTATGTGTTATCTACAAGCAAACACCTGATGATATGGAATAAATGTAAGTATCCATGGGCCACTATAGAAGATTTGTAGTACACCCAATCTATTATCCACAAGCAATATACAAAGTGACTATATTAAGTGCAAGTACTTACGAGTTACAGTGGAAAACTCAAAGTGCATACAACAAGCTATCTACGAGCATCTACAAATGCAAAGAAGGAGATTAGTTAGTGCAATATGATCCACTTCTAGAAAGCAACAAGTAGTGCACGACAGTCTACCTGTGCAATGCAGCATACAACTCTATCCAGAAGCTATTACGCCATGCCATCAGATCTGCAACCTTCATACAAGCAGATAGAAGGCGTCAAGAAAGTTTGAAATAAATATCCCTGCACATGCACTATAATATGTATGCACATATGTACACTAAAAGGGGCAAGTGCAATCATAATACCCGCATAGGCTCCGGTGAGTATGTTGTAGGACGTCTAGGGATGCTGCACGGGTCAATGAGTTTGAACCCGATCCTCCTAAGCAGGTAAGTAGGAGCCAACAATGTTCAACAAATAATTATAAAATATCCTCAAACACATGCATGGGCCCTGGCGAACGTGTTATTGGTACACACATGACGTCAATGGATGCTTCACAGGTCAATAAGTGAATTCAAATTCGAACTCGATCCTTCTATGATAATAAATAGGAGTCGACAGGATTCGAATAATCAAATAAATACAAGGTTGTGGCAATCGGTATATTTGTTTTAATACATTCATATTAGGCCTTCAAGGCCTATAATCAAGAGAATTCACTAATAAAGGCATAAAGCCTACGAAACCCGATCTTCTATCGATAGCTCAGTAGAGTTCACAATGTTTATCTACAAAATACAAATATTTTAAAATGAAAAATAGTTCTACATCCTGATGATGGCTGTGTTGAATCTTTATCTCAACTGGAGGGGTTCACAAATATTTTCAAATACCATTCAAACTCTACTCAAATATCCAAAAATTCAAAACTCCACAAAGTCCAAAATCCAAAATCTCAAAATCCAAATATTTAAAATTGAAATAATCCATCAAACACTTAAAGTAAAATTCATCCATCCTCTACAACAGTTTATCGGGGTGGACAAATAAAAATTTACTTCATCTCACATAGAGCCAAATGCCTAGTCAAAAATATCACTAGGATCCATTCTCAAATAATCTCCTGCCAGTAAGGATGTGGTACATGTCCTCTGACTGGCGATTTTGCCGCCAAATGGCACCGTAGGATAAACAGTCTTGACCCGGGACCCTCTGAACTGAGTGGTTTTGCCACCAAATGGCATCACAAAATACTGGTTATGGTCAAAGCTAATACGCTCCTTAGTGGCATTAAATCCTCGAGATATGAATCAATAGGATATGATCGATAGAGCACAAAGCCTTCTGTTAGCTAAGGTGGGTTCAAATTTATCCCCTTAGACAAATATCCACCCCAAATCTACAAGGTACCCTTGGACGAAATAACCCATGACTGCCGACAATGATCCTTCTGTCAGGTTAGGTCGACTAACTCCTCTGACTAAGTAGACTAGGGATCATGATGGGTAGGAATGACGGAACCATGGGATCTTGATCGGGTCTATCAT
>NW_021320133.1:517830-521596 GCF_001605985.2 Dendrobium catenatum | reverse complement strand
TCGTAGGCCGTGGCGAAGAGCTAGAAAAGAAAAAAAAAGAGATGGCCGGTTAAAAAAAGGGTGCAACATGAGGACTTCCCAAGAGGTCAACCATCCCAGTACAACTCTCGCCCTAGCACGCTTAACTGCGGAGTTCTGATGAGATACGATGCACTAGTGCTGGTATGGTCGCACCCGCAGTAATATGGTCTCAAATTATTCTTAAGCTAACACCGTGGAGAGTAGATTTTGACGCATCTTCATTCCGACGGACCGTAGGGGATCTAAAATTCATTTTTTGGCTACGCGTGGCCGGTCGATGGGCCTACGGCGCATCGGCGATCCGTCCGCCTCGGAATAAGCTTTCGGAATAGGGTCATAATGCCGAATCGGAATCCTGGGCGGAAAGTTATTGATGTTCCGGCGCGGTCGCCACATAGGACCCGCCGGATGCCTGCACGGGTCCCACGATGGGGGTTTCATCGCTCGATGCGCGGCGAGCCAACACCCAAAGTGTTCGTAGGCCGTGGAGAAGAGCTAGAAAGGAAAAAAAATAGATAGCTGGTTAAAAAAAAGGGTGCAACAAGAGAACTTCCTAGGAGGTCACCCATCCCAGCAATTCTTTCGCTCAAGCACGCTTAACTACAGAGTTCTAATGGGATCCGGTGCACTAGTGCTGGTATGGTTGCACTCGTAGTAATATGGTCTAACATTATTCTTAAGCTGACACCGTGGAGAGATGATTTTGACGCATCTTTATTCCGACGGACCGTAGGAGATATAAAATGCATTTTTTGGCTGCGCGAGGCCGGCCGATGGGCCTATGGCGCATCGGCGCTCCGTCCGCCTCAGAATAAGCTTTCCGGAATGGGGTCATAATGACGAATCGGAATCCTGGACGGAAAGTTATTGATCTTCCAGCGCGGTTGCCACATTGGATCCGCCGAATGCCTGCACGGGTCCCTTGATGCGGGTTTAATCGCTCGATGCAGGGCTAGCCAACACCGCCAAGTGTTCGTAAGCCGAGGCGAAGAGCTAGAAAGGAAAAAAAAAAGAGATGGCTGGCTAAAAAAAGGGTGCAACACGAGGACTTCCAAGGAGGTCACCCATCCCAGTACTACTCTCGCCCAAGCACACTTAACTGCGGAGTTCTGATGGGATCCGGTGCACTAGTGTTGGTATGGTTGCACCCGTAGTAATATGGTCTCAAATTATTCTTAAGCTGACACCGTAGAGAGATGATTTTGATGCATCTTCATTCGGACGAACCGTAAGGGATCAAAAATGCATTTTTTTGGCTGCGCGTGGCCATCCGTTGAGCCTATGGTATCGGCGCTCCGTCTGCCTTGCAATAATCTTTCTGGAATGGGGTCATAATGCCGAATCGGAATCCTGGGCGGAAAGTTATTGATGTTCCCACGCGGTCGCCACATAGGACCCGCCGGTTGCCGTCACGGGTCCCAAAATGGGGTTTCATCGATCGATGCGTGGCGAGCCAACACTGCCAAGTGTTCGTTGGCCCTAGCGAAGAGCTAGAATGGAAAAAAAAGGGATTGCTAGTTAATAAAAAGGGTGCAACACGAGGACTTCCCAGGAGGTCACCCATCCCAGTACTACTCTCGCCAAAGCACGCTTAACTGTGGAGTTCTGATGGGATCCGGTGCACTAGTGCTGGTATGGTCGCACCCGAAGTAATATGGTCTCAAATTATTCTTAAGCTGAAGCCGTGGAGAGATGATTTTCACGCATCTTCATTCCGATGGACTATAAGGGATCAAAAATGCATTTTTTGGATTCGCGTGGCTGGCCGATGGGCCTATGGCGCATCGGCGCTCCTTCCGCCTTGGAATAACCTTTCCGTAATGGGGTCATAATGCTGAATTGGAATCCTGGGTAGAAAGTTATTGATGTTATGGAGCGGTCGCTACATTGGACCCGCCGGTTGCCTGCACAAATCCCACGATGGGGGTTTCATCGCTCGATGCACGGCGAGCTAACATTGCCAAGTGTTCGTAGGCCGTGGCGAAGAGCTAGAAAGGAAAAAAAAAAAGAGATGGCTGGTTAAAAAAAATGATGCAACAAGAGGACTTCCCAGGAGGTCACCCATCCCAGTAATACTCTCACCCAAGCACGCTTAACTGCGAAGTTCTAATGGGATCCGATGCACTAGTGCTGGTATTGTCACACCTAAAGTAATATGGTCTAAAATTATTCTTAAGCTGACGCCGTGGAGAGATGATTTTGACGCATCTTCAATCGGACGGACCGTAGGAGATAAAAAATGCATGTTTTGGCTGCGCGAGGCCGGCCGATGGGCCTATGGAGCATCGGCGCTCCGTCCGCCTCGGAATAAGCTTTCCGGAATGGGGTCATAATGCCGAATCGGAATCCTGGGCGGAAAGTTATTGATGTTCCGGCGCGGTCGCCACATAGGACCCGCCGGATGCCTGCACGGGTCCCACGATGGGGGTTTCATCGCTCGATGCGCGTCGAGCCAACACGGCTAGGTGTTCGTATGACCTGGTAAAGAGCTAGAAAGGAAAAAAAAGAGATGGCTGGTTAAAAAAAAGGGTGTAACTCGAGGACTTCTCAGGAGGTCACCCATCCCAGTACTATTGTCGCCCAAGCACGCTTTACTGCGGAGTTCTGATGGGATCAGGTGCACTAGTGCTGGTATGGTCGCACACGTAGTAATATGGTCTCAAATTATTCTTAAGCTGACGCCGTGGAGAGATGATTTTGACGCATCTTCATTCTGACGGACCGTAGGGGATCAAAAATGCATTTTTTGGCTGCACGTGGCCAGCCGATGGGCCTATGGTACATCGGCGCTCCGTCCGCCTCAGAATAAGCTTTTCGGAATTGGGTCATAATGCCGAATCAGAATCCTGGGCAAAAATTTATTGATGCGCCGGCGCTGTCGTCACATAGGACCCACCGGATGCCTGTACGGGTCCCACGATGGGGGTTTCATCGCTCAATGCGCGGTGAGCCAACACCCCAAGTGTTCGTAGGCCCTGGCGAAGAGCTAGAAAGGAAAAAAAAAAAAGAGATGGCTGGTTAAAAAAGGGTGCAACAAGAAGACTTCCAGGAGGTCACCCATCCAAGTACTACTCTCGCCCAAGCACGCTTAACTATGGAGTTTTGATGGGATCCGGTGCACTAGTGCTTGTATGGTCGAACACGTAGTAATATGGTCTCAAATTATTCTTAAGCTGACACCGTGGAGAGATGATTTTGACGCATCTTCATTCCGACGGACCGTAGGAGATCAAAAATGCATTTTTTGGCTGCGCATGGACGGCCGATGGGCCTATGGCGCATCGGCGCTCCGTCCTCCTCGGAATAAGATTTCCGGAATGGGGTCATAATGTCTAATCAAAATCCAGGGCGGAAAGTTATTGATGTTCCGGCACAGTCGCCACAGAGGACCTGCCAGATGCTTGTACGGGTCCCACGATGGGGGTTTCATCGCTCGATGCGCGGCGAGCCAACACCGCCAAGTGTTGGTAGGCCTTGGTGAAGAGCTAGAAAGGAAAAAAAAAGAGATGGCTGGTTAAAAAAAAAGGTGTAACACGAGGACTTCCCAGGACCTCACCCATCCCAGTATTACTCTCGCCCAAGCACGCTTAACTGCGGAGTTCTGATGGGATCAGGTGCACTAGTACTGGTATGGTCGCACGTGTAGTAATATGGCCTAAAATTATTCTTAAGCTAACGCCGTGGAGAGTTGATTTTGACGCATCTTCATTCCGACGGACCGTAAGGGATCAAAAATGCATTTTTT
>NW_021320133.1:511715-512817 GCF_001605985.2 Dendrobium catenatum | reverse complement strand
CACCACAAGACAAAAATAATGCGAAAATTTAAAGTGCAGAAGCAAGAAAATAATAACACAGAAATTTATAGTGGTTCGATCAACTTGACCTACGTCCACTCCTTGGAGGCATCCTCCAAGTATTGCACTACAAAACATATCTCTCCTTTAGCCCCCACGGCTAGGCGGAGAAGCCCTCACAAAGAAGTCCTTTTTGCCACCTGGCAAGGCAGAGGACCTATCTCCTTTTGTTCCTCCTGAAGCTGGCAGAGAACCACAATCCAGTACTGAAAACCTTACCTCTATCGACCCTTCCACGGATAAGAAACTCTAGACGAGGAAGAAGCAGAGAGATCCTTGAAGCACCCTTGTGAATCCCCTCACAAGATCCTCTCTCTCTCCCTCTCTCTCTCTTTCTCTCCTCAAGGCCTTATCAGGTCAAGGCAGCAGCAAAAGATTGTTCAAATCGTTTAACAAGAGCTCTTAAATAGGTAAGCTTCAAAGGAGCTCATTAATTGCAAGTTGCCGACAATATCGTCCAGGCCGATATGGACATCGGCCTGGCCGATCAGTACAAACCTCAGAAGATCGGCCAGAGCATCTCCCTGAATGCAAATTGGACGATTTAAAATTGGCTTGATCATCCTGGCCGATCAGTTCAAATCAGAGGAAAATCATCTAGAGCATCGCCCTGAATATGAGCTGGCTGATATTTATCGTCCTGAAGTAACCAAAGTTTTTGAATAGATCATCCTGGTCGATCCTGAGTTCGTCCAGGATGATATGATCGTATCAATCATCCTTAAGGATTAAAAATGCATTTTTTTGCCTGCGCATGGTTGGCTGATGGGCCAATGGCCCATCGACGCTCCGTCCGGCTTGGAATAAGCTTTTCGGAATGGGGTCATTATGCCGAATCGGATTCCTGGGCAAAAAGTTATGGATATTCCCACGCGGTCGCCACATAGGACCCATCGAATGCCTTCCCAGGCCCACGATGCGGGTTTCATCGCTTGATGAGTGGCGAGCAAACACCGCCAAGGGTTCATAGGCCATGGCGAAGAGCTAGAAAAAAAAAAGAGATGGGTGGTCAAAAAAAAAAGGAGCAACACGAGGAATTCCA
>NW_021320133.1:508457-511615 GCF_001605985.2 Dendrobium catenatum | reverse complement strand
TCGGATGGTCTATGTGGCGGACCGGTGGAATATCCATACTTTTTGCCAGAAATCCAATTCGGTCAAAATGACTCCATTCGAAAAAGCTTATTTCCGAGCCGGGACGAGCGTCGATGGGCAATTGGCCCATCAGCCAACCATGCGCTGTTGACCTCATTTATTCGGTTATTTCCCCGATGTCAATTCTAGCACCTAGGTCTTTCATAGCCTGAAAATAGACGTTCACCATAGGATTTCCCTTAGTGGATACCTATTGACGTAAGCAATCGACTCCGAACCTATCACTCAATAATCAGCCTCGATTTTTGATTTCGTTGATGTGATCAGCTCAATCTAATTTATTCTTCGATCAAATTGATATATTATTGGGCTCAAATTCAACCACTAATCAAATCAAAAATTAACTCAAATTGAATTCGAATTCAATAGCTCCGATTAACATTTTGACTGCACAAGGTATATGTTATAATATCTTGATACGTCGTCACAAATTATCTTAATCGGGGCACGAATCTCGGATGGCAAATCAAGTTTGGAAACTTCAAAAATTAATTTGGAGACCACCAAACTCCGATTTCAGCAAACTTACCAGTCGAACTGAGCGTCTCGGGAATACAAACCAACGACATCCAAGATCCACCCAATCCGAACCCAAATGAGTCCAAATCAAGGGCTCATCAAATCAATTGCTGATGCCTTCCCGGGCCCACGATGCGGGTTTCATCGCTTGATGAGTGGCGAGCAAACACCGCCAAGGGTTCATAGGCCATGGCCAAGAGCTAGAAAAAAAAAGAGATGGCTGGTCAAAAAAAAAGGAGCAACACAAGGAATTCCCAGGAGGTCACCCATCCCAGTACTACTCTCACCCATGCACACTTAACTGTGAAGTTCTGATGGGATTCAGAGCACTAGTGCTGGGATGGTCGCACCTGTAATAATATGGTCTCAAATTATCCTTAAGCTAACACAGTAGATAGATGATTTTGACGCATCTTCATTCTGACGGATCGTAGGGGATAAAAAATGCATTTTTTGCTATGTATGGCCGGCCGATGGGCCTATGGCAAATCTACTCTCGGTCCGGCTTGGAACAAGCTTTCTGGAAAGTGATTGTATTGCCGAATCGGAATCCTGGGCTGAAAGTTATTGATGTTCCCGCGCGGTCGCCACATAGGACCCGCCAGATGCCTTCACGGGTCCCACGATGCAGGTTTCATTGCTCGATGCATGGCGAGCCAACACCGCCAAGGGTTCGTAGGCCATGGCGAGGAGCTAGAAAAAAAAAGAGATGGTTGGTTAAAAGAAAAGGGTGCAACATGAGGACTTCCCAGAAGGTCACCCATCCCAGTACTACTCTAGCCAAAGCACGCTTAACTGCGAAGTTCTGATTTGATCCGGAGCACTAGTGCTGGTATGGTCGCACTCGTAGTAATAAGGTCTCAAATTATTCTTATGCTGACACCGTGGAGAGATGATTTTGACGCATCTTCATTCCGACGGACCGTAGGGGATCAAAAATGCTTTTTTTTGCTGTGCATGGCCGGCCGATGGGCTTATGGCACATCGACACTCGGTCCGGCTCGAAATAAGCTTTCCGAAATATGGTCATATTGCTGAATCAGAATCATGGGCTGAAATTTTTTGATGTTCCCTTGCAGTCGCCACATAGGACCCGCGGATGCCTTTACGGGTCCCACGATGCGGGTTTCATCGCTCGATGCACGGCAAGCCAACACCGCCAAGGGTTCATAGGCCGTGGCAAAGAGCTAGAATAAAAAAGAGATGGCTGGTTCAAAAAAATAGGGTGCAACACTAGGACTTCCCAGGAGGTCACCCATCCCAGTACTACTCTTGCCTAAGCACGCCTAACTACGGAGATCAGATGGCATCCGGTGCTCTAGTGCTAGTATGGTCGCACCCGTAGTAATATTGTCTCAAATTATTCTTAAGCTGACACCGTAGAGAGATTATTTTGACTCATCTTCATTTCGACAGATCGTAGGGGATCAAAAATGCATTTTTTTGGCTGCGCCTTGTGGGCCGATGGGCCTATGGTGCATCGACGCTCCGTCTGGCTCGGAAAAAGCTTTCCGGAATGGGATCATAATGCTAAATCGGTATCCTGGGCAGAAAGTTATTGATGTTCTAGCGCGGTCGCCACATAGGATCCGCCGGATGCCTTCATGGGTCCCACGATACGGGTTTCATCGCTCGATGCGCGGCGAGCCAACACCGCCACGGGTTCGTAGGCCGCGGCGAAGAGCTAGAAAAAAAAAAGAGATTACTGGTTAAAAAAAAAGGGTCCAACATGAGGTCTTCCCAGGAGGTCACCCATCCTAGTACTACTCTTACACAAGCATGCTTAACTATGGAAATCTGATGGGATCCGGTGCACTAGTGCTGGTACGATCGCACCCGTAGTAATTTGGCCTCAAATTATTCTTAAGCTGATGCCATGGAGAGATGATTTTGATGCATCTTCATTAGGAAAGATTGTAGAGGATCAAAAATGCATTTTTTTGTCTTCACATGGCCGTCTGATGGGCCTATGGCTTATCGGCGATCCGTCCGGCTCGAAAAAAACTTGCTGGAATGGGGTCATAACGCTGAATCGAAATCCTTGGCAAAAAGTTATTGATATTCCCGCACGGACTCCACTTAAGACCCGCCGGATGCCTTCACGGGTCCCAGGATGCGGGTTTCATCTCTTGATGCGCGGCGAGCCAACACTGCCAAGGGTTCGTAGGCCATGGCGAAGAGCTAGAAAAAAAAAAAAGAGTTGGCTGGTTAAAAAAAAATGGTGCAACACAAGGACTTCCCAGGAGGTCATCCATCGCTATACTACTCTCGCCCAAGCACGCTTAACTGTGGAGTTCTAATGGGATCTGAAGCACTAGTGCTGGTATGGTCATACCCGCAGTAATATTATCTCAAATTATTCTTAAGATGACGTCGTGGAGAGATGATTTTGGCGCATCTTCATTCCGACAGATCGTAGGGGATAAAAAATGCATTTTTTGGCTGTGCCTGGTGGGCTGATGGGCCTATGGCGCATCAGCGCTCCATCTGGGTCGGAATAAGCTTTCAGGAATGGGGTCATAATGCCGAATTGTAATTCTGAGGAGAAAGTTATTGATGTTCCCGCGCAGTCGCCACCT
>NW_021320133.1:485834-508357 GCF_001605985.2 Dendrobium catenatum | reverse complement strand
AGAGAGAGATTTCAATCCTAAACTACGGCAATCTTGAACTGGCTTCGTTTTGTTTGTCGATCTTCGATTCCTAAAAGTTAGAAATAACAAGCAGTCCAAGAGAATCAGTAGTGTTTGTCAATCATCAAAACATAAGTCATGAAAATAGATTTGCAACAAAAAAAAGATGGCTGGTTAAAAAAAATGGTTCAACACTAGGACTTCCCAGGAGGTCACCAATCTCAGTACTACTCTCGCCCAAGCAGGCTTAACTGCGGACATCTGATAGGATATGGTGCACTAGTGCTGGTATGGTCACACCCGTAGTAATATGCTCTCAAATTATTCTTAAGCTGACACCGTGGAGAGATGATTTTGATGCATCTTCATTCCGATAGACCATAGGGGATCAAATTGCATTGTTTGGCTACGCATGTCTAGCCGATGGGTCTATGATGCATTGACGCTCTGTCCGGCTCGGAATAAGCATTCCGAAATGGGGTCATAATACCGAATTAGAATCTTGGGCGGAAAGTTATTGATGTTCCCCCACAGTCGCCACATAGGACCCGCCGGATGCCTTCACGGGTCCCACAATGCTGGTTTTATCTCTCGATGTGCGACAAACCAACACGGCCAAGGGTTCGTAGGCCGTGGCGAAGAGCTAGAAAAAAAAAGATATGACTGGTTAAAAAAAAAGGGTGCAACACGAGAACTTTTTAGGAGGTCACCCATCCCAGTACTACTCTCGCCCAAGCACGCTTAACTGCGGAGTTCTTATGGGATACGGAGCACTAGTGCTGGTATGGTTGCACCGGTAGTGATATGGCCTCAAATTATACTTAAGCTGACATCATGGAGAGATGATTTTGTCGCATCATCATTCCGACAGACCGTAGGGGATCAAAAAAACTTTTTTAGGCTGCGCATGGCCGACCGATGGGCTTATGGCGCATCGGTGCTCCGTCCGGCTCGGAATAAGCTTTCAGGAATTGGGTCATAATGCCGAATCAGAATCCTGGGCGAAAAGTTAATTATGTTCCTGCGTGGTCGCAACATAGGACCCGCCGGATGCCTTCATGGGTCCCATGATGCTGGTTTCACCGCTTGATGCGTGGCGAGCCAACACCGCTAAGGGTTCGTAGGCCGTGGCGAAGAGCAGAAAAAAAAAAAGAGATGGCTGGTTAAAAAAAAGGGTGCAACACGAGGACTTCCCAAGAGGTCACCCATCCCAGTACTACTATCGCCCAAGCACTCATAACTATAGAGTTCTTATGGGATCCGGTGCACTAGTGCTGGTATGGTTGCACTCATAGTAATATGGTCTCAAATTATTCTTAAGCTGATACGGTGGAGAGATGATTTTGACGCACCTTCATTCCGACAGGCTGTAGGGGATCAAAAATGCATTTTTTGGTTGCGCATGGCCGGCCGATGGGCCTACGACGCATTGGAGCTCCGTTTGGCTCGGAATAAGCTTTCTAAAATGGGGTCATAATGCCGAATTAGAATCCTGGGCGGAATGTTATTGATATTCCTGCGCGGTCACCACATAGGACACGCCGGATGCCTTCATGAGTACCACAATGCGGGTTTCATCGCTCGAAGCGCGGTGAGCCAACACCGCCAAGGGTTCGTAGGCCGTGGGGAAGAGCTTGAAACAAAAAAGAGATGGCTTGTTAAAAAAAAGGGTGCAACACAAGGACTTCCCAGGAGGTCACCCATCCCAGTACTACTCTCGCCCAAGCACGCCTAACTGCGGAGTTCTGATGAGATCCAGTGCACTAGTGCTGGTATGGTTGCACCCATAGTAATATGGTCTCAAATTATTCTTAAACTGACACCGTGGAGAGATGATTTTGAAGCATCTTCATTCTGACAGGCCGTATGAGATCAAAAATGCATTTTTTTGCTGCGCATGGTCGGCCAAGGGGCCTACGGTGCATCGGTGCTCCGTCCGACTCAGAATAAGCTTTCCGGAATGGGGTCGTAATGCTGAATCAGAATCCTGGGTTGAATGTTATTGATGTTCCCACGCGGTCGCCACATAAGACGCACCTGATGCCTTCACGGGTCCCACGATGGGGGTTTCATCGCTCGATGCATGGCGAGCCATCACCGCCAAGGGTTCGTAGGCCGTGGCGAAGAGCTAGAAAAAAAAAAAAAGAGATGGCTGGTTAAAAAAAAGGTACAACACGATGACTTCCAAGGAGGTCACCCATCCTAGTACAACTCTCGCCCAAGCACGCTTGACTGCAGAGATCTGATGGGATCCGGTGCACTAGTGCAGGTATGGTCACACCCGTAGTAATATGATCTCAAATTATTCTTAAGCTGACGCCGTGAAGAGATGATTTTTATTCATCTTCATTCCGACAGACCGTAGGGGATCAAAAATGATTTTTTGGCTGCGCATGGCCGGCCGATGGGCCCATGGCGCATCGGCGGTCCTTCCGGCTTGGATTAAGCTTTCCAAAATGGGGTCATAATGCTGAATTAGAATCCTGGGCGGAACGTTATTGATATTCCAGCGCGGTCGCCACATAGGACCTGCCGGATGCCTTCACGGGTCCCACAATGCGGGTTTCATCGCTTGATGCACGGCGAGCCAACACAGCCAAGGGTTTGTAGGCCATGGTGAAGAGCTAGAAAAAAAGGAGATAGCTGCTTAAAAAAAGGTGCAACACGAGGACTTCCCAAGAGGTCACCCATCCTAGTACTACCTCGCCCAAGCACGCCTAACTGTGGAGTTCTGATGGGATCTGATGCACTAGTGCTGGTATGGTCGCACCCATAGTAATATGGTCTCAAATTATTCTTAAGCTGATGCCGTGGAGAGATGATTTTGACGCATCTTCATTCCGATAGACTGCAGGGTATGAAAAATGCATTTTTTGGCTGCGCATGGCCGGCCGATGGGCCTATGGTGCATCGGCGCTCCGTCCGGATCGAAATAAGCTTTCCGGAATGGAGTCATAATGTCGAATCGAAACCCTGGGCGGAAAGTTATTGATGTTCCTACATGGTCTCCACATAGGACCCGCCGGATGCCTTCACGGGTCCCACGATGCTGGTTTCATCGCTCCATGCGCGGCTAGCCGACACCGCCAGGGGTTTGTAGGCCGTGGCAAAGAGCTAGAAAAAAAAGGGATGGCTGGTTAAAAAAAGGGTGCAACATGAGGACTTCCCAGGAGGTCACCCATCCCAGTACTACTCTCACCCAAGCACGCTTAACTGCTGAGCTATGATGGGATCCAATGCACTAGTGTTGGTATGGTCGTACCCATTGTAATATGGTCTCAAATTATTCATATGTTGTCTTAGTGGAGAGAAGATTTAGATGCATCTTCATTCTGACAGACCATAGGGGATCAAAAATGCATTTTTTTACTGCGCCTGACCAGTCAATGGGCCTATGGAAAATCAGCACTCTATCTAGCTGAGAAAAAGCTTTCTAAAATGGGGTCAAAATGCCGAATCAGACTTATGGGCGAAAAGTTATTGATGTTCCCGCACGGTCGCCAGATAGGGCCGGCTGGATGCCTTTAAGGATCACACGAAGCAGGTTTCATCGCTCGATGCATGGTGAGCCAACACCGCCAATGGTTCGTAGGTTGTGGCCAAGAGCTAGAAAAAAAAAGAGATATGGTCGAACCCGTAGTAATATGGTCTCAAATGTTTCTTAAGTAGACATTGTTGGAGAGATGTTTTTTACACATCTTTATTCCGACAGACTGTAGGGGATAAAAAATGCATTTTTTTGTTGCGTAAGCTTGGTAGATGGGCTGTTGCCACATAGACACTCCATCCAGCTCAGAAAAAGATTTCCAGAATGGGGTCATAATACAAAATCGGACTTTTGGCCGGAAAGTTATTGATGTTTCCGCGCGGTCACCTCCTACGACCCCCCGGATGCCTTCACAGGTCTCACGATGTGGGTTTCATCACTCGATGTATGGTGGGCCAACAACGCTGGTATGATCGCACCCATAGCAATATGGTCTCAAATTATTCTTAAGTTGATGCCGTATAGAAAAGATTTTGACGCATTTTCATTTCGACAGATCGTAGGGGATCAAAAATGCATTTTTTGGCTACACATGATCGGCCGATGGGCCTATAGCAAATTAGCGCTCCATCCGGCTTGGAAAAAGCTTCCCAGAATAGGGTCTTAATGCCGAATCAAACTCCTGGGTGGAAAGTTATTGATATTCATACGCAGTCGCCACATAGGACCCACAAGATCTTTTCACGGGTCCCACAATGCGGGTTTCATCGCTGGATGCTCAGCGAACCAACACCGCCAGTGATTCGTATGCCGTGGCGAAGAGCTAGAAAAAAAAGAGATGGTTGGTTAAAAAAATGGGTGCAACATGAAGACTTCTCAGGAGGTCACCTATCCTTGTACTACTCTCGTCCAAGCAAGCTTAACTACGGAGTTCTGATGGGATTCGATGCACTAGTGCTGGTATGGTCGCACCCTTAGTAATATGGTTTCAAATTTTAATTTAAGTAGATGCCGATGGAGAGATGATTTTTATGCATCTTCATTCTGACAGACCGTAAAGAATAAAAAATGTATTTTTTGGCTGCACAAGCCCTACCGATGGGCTGTTGGCACATCGGCGCTCCATCTGGCTCGAAAAAGGCTTTCCGGAATGGGGTCATAATGCAGAATCAAACTCTTGGGCGGAAAGTTATTGATGTTCCCGCACAGTCGCCTCATAGAAAGGTTTAAAACTATCAATCTCAAACTCTCTATCATTATCACTATGAATGGTTAAACTTTCACACATAAATTTTCTTTGTATTAAGGTGGAGAAGGTTCTGTATTCCTTAAATGATTCACTCTTCTATGCTAGGAATCTTACCCAAGTGAATCTAGAATAATCATTTACTATTACAATTCCATATGTCTTCCCTCCTAGGTTGGTTGTACTAACTGGTCCAAAAAAGTCCATGTGAAGAATCTTTAGTGTCCTAGAGGTGTTTGTGTCCTTAATTGAATGAAATGAAGACTTAACTTATTTTCCTAATTGGTTGACATCACATAGGTGGTCCTTAGTGAAGTCTAACTTAGGGATGCCTCTAACTAGATCTTTTTATTAATGTTTCTAAAAGTTTTCACGCTTGCATGACATAGTCTCTTATGCCATAGTTAGGAATCATCAATAATTATTTTCAAACATAGGGAATTAGAATATTTAATGCAGTTCAAATCAAACATGAAAATATTATTTATTCTTTTTTTTTTCTAAAATCAATTTTCCATCTAGGCTAATCATGCATTTTTTCAAAAAGAAACTTTATGTCAAAACCCTTGTCACATAATTCCCTAATAATAAGTAGATTATTCTTAAAGCAGTCAACTAATAAAATATTTTTAATAATAAACTTGTTAGAATTGTTAATTATACCTTTTTTTTTAAGAAAAAAACAATGATTGCATTAAGAACTAAAGAAGCTATTACAGACTAAAACCATAATCTAATTCCTCCTTTAACACTTGCATAAAAGAAGGAAGAATCTTATTTGAAGAAAAATCAAACCAAGTAAAATTGCTAAAAATAATATAGTTACCACATAAGTTTGATAACTTATTACAATCTCTATTTACCCAATTAAAAATAACAAATTTGAGCTCTTTTAAGAATGTAAGATCTTCCTTCAAATTACTTCCCAATTGTTGAAGAGATTTGATAATATTGTAGTTGTCTCCTTCAATAATCAACCCTTTATACTCTTCCATAAAATCTTTTTTTATATATCATAAAATTTGGACGGCCAAAAGCTCAAGTTATGAAATGTCCCAATGAATACAAGAATGTCCATAAGCAAGAATTAATCTTCATTTGCAATCTCGAATTACTCCTCTAACTCCTGCTTTGTATAATTTTAGCAAAGATGCATCCACATTTAATTTTATCCAAATGGGAGGAGGGTACCAACGATCCAACAATCTATACGACTGATTGGATTGCTTTACCACACTTAAAAGCTATCGATGCAAAACTTACAGAATTTAGCCCAATGAACATAGCGCTATCAACCTTCCCTCCATGAACAAATTTTTTCCTAGCCCGCCAATTTAGATATATAGAATTGCAATACACATTGATAATGAACTTGTGTTTGTTAGCATTTATATCCAACCAGTCAAAGATTTCATAAAATGATTGAAAAATAGGAATGTCAAATCCATAAGTGTTAAGATGACTTAATACCTCCCGTAATTTTTCACATTTGACTGAAATATGATCCCAATCCTCTCTATTATTGCATCCTCTCAGGCAAACAAAATCATCCTGCAATCTTCTTTGATATAGAAAATTAAATGTAGGGATCGCATTGAGAAAGAATCTCCACCAAAACACTTCCACTCGAAGGATCAGTTTGAATTTTTTCATCATCTCCCATTGATCACCTAAGTAATCATTCATCACCGAAGCTTTATAAGTAGCAACAGTAATAGAAACACCTGGTTTGAATTGAGTGAGCTCCATTACATCTTCCTCCTTATCCACAAGAATTGCAATCTTATAGATAATGCAAACTAGCTTCTTCCCAAATAAATTATTTAGTTCCTCTACATTCCATCTTCCTTCAATAATTAGCTTTTCCACCTTCAATTCATTATGTTCAGGATTTTCATGAATTTTGGCCATCTGTTTAGACATTTGTCCAAAACCCAAATGTCATTGTAAACATCAATAGATTTACCTGCTCCAACCTTCCATCTGATTATTTGATTAATGGACTTCAAACCACTAGCAATGATTTTAGAAGAAGAGCTGCCTTTACTACCAGTGAAGACTCCATTTTGAATACCATAATTTTCTCCCAGCATTTTGAATAAAAATGAATCTTTATCTTGTGAAATTTTCCATGCTAACTTGGCTCTTAAAGGACCAACCATATACAAGCTTGAACGAAGACCTCTTCCTCCACAACTTATAGGTTTGCATAGATTACTTCACTTTACATAATGTATGCAAAATTTGCCATCATTTTTGTTCCAAATGAAGTTCATATAGATTTTATCCAACTCCTTCAACACACTTTTTAGAACAAGAACTAGTGTACAATAAAAAATTGGGATTGACATGAATATAGTCTTTATGAGATTGAATTTCCCTACTACAGAAATAAGTTTAGTTCCCAAAATGTGAACTAATCTCAAAGCTTTCTCAATAATAAAATGAAAGTCTTCCGCCACCATCCTTCTCAATGCCACCTTAATACCAAGATAATTAAACTGTTTAACTACCTTGACGCCCATAACCTTCTCAATTGATTTTTTCTTCTTTCTCCTCACATATTTCCCAAAAAGAATGGTCGACTTAGAAGCATTGATTTTTTTACCAGTCCAATCACAAAAATCAGATAATTTTTTTTTTAATTTCCTTTACATCTTTCCTTTTAGCTTCAAAGAAAATAAAGATGTCATCTGTAAAAAGAAGATGTGAAATCCTTTGCCCATTTGGGGTTAACCAAATCCCTAAAGACAAATCATTTTTGTTTAAGAACATTTGAAAGTAATTGAGAACAAAGAATGACTAGTTAAGGTGATAGTGGACAACCTTGTCTAAATCCATTCTTTGCATTAATCCATCTAGAAAGCCTTCCATTAATCATCAGAGAAAATCTTGGATCAATAACACACTCCATCATCCAACTGGCAAACAATTGGGGAAATCAAAACATCTCCAAAACTTTCCTTAAAGTATTCTAGCACATGCTATCATATGCTTGCTCCATGTCAATTTTAAAAGAGACCATACCTTTGGAAGCTTTTGAAAACCTAAATTTAAGATAAATTTCATGTGCAACAAGAATATTATCTTCAAGTGATCTACCATTGATAAAGGCAGCTTGTTCAATTGAGATCAATTTGTGAATAGCAGGTTTCATTCTATTCAGAAGAATCTTGGCTATTAATTTGTAAATAGTCCTACAAAGACTAATCGGTATGTACTGATTTTGAGTAGTTGGATTTTCTACTTTAGGAATCAGCACGATCAGTGTTTCTTTCCATTCATGATTCATCACTCCTGATTTGAAAAAAAAATTGGTAGCATTCCAAAGATCATCTTTGATTATATACCAATACTTTTTCACAAAAGAATAAGGTATACCATCATTACTTGGAGAAATATTGCTGCCGGTTGTTGGTGGAATTTTGAAAACAGGTTTTGAAAAATTTGGTTTTCTTTGGGACTTCAAATTGAATTCTAAAATCGAATTGTCTCGTTAGAAAAAGGTATATCACCTCGAGAGATGAAAATAAAATTTCACAACGGTATTCATATTTAAAATTATGAAATTCAACTTGAATATCGTGACCGGATACTAAAGAGAACTTCATTTGGCTCCGAAGGGTCAAAATGAGGTTCTACTAAATATTCAGCCACAATATTCAAGAAGTGTGATCGTTGATTTCACATCCAAAGCCTTATCAAAGAAAGGTGTATCTCCCCGAAGGGAGAAAATACCATTCGATGATAATTATTTGAATATGCTAATAACGATCACTAGTATTTTAAGTTTTCCAAAAGAAATTCAATTGAACTTTGAAAAATCTATTTTTTTTAAAATCAGGTGTGTGTGGTTCTAAATCTCCTACGAGAGCAAGCCCTCGTAGTTAATTACATCGTAGGGAGACAAAATCCCCTACGAAAACTCTCGATTAAAATAGTGGCAAAATTTTGTTAGATTTTCTAGGAGTGATACCAAAAAAAAGATAGGTGAATTTTGGAAGCTCAAAAGGGAATAGATCGAGGTTGAGCAGTTATTAACAGAATCGAGGGAAGAGGAGTAGGGGACACTTTGAGATTCCAAAACCATTTGGAAGTGTCCCAACTTAATCTAAGTGTTGGGCTTTATGTTTTGGATTGAAATAATATTTAATTAGAGTTGAGCATTTTATTAGAAATTTGGGATTATATTCTCGAAGTTTGGGGTCTTATAATCAAAGAATTTCCTCGGATCCTAAATCTAATTTGGACAGTGAACCATAGTCGTCCAAACCTAACTAATGCAGTGCAAAATATGGATTTACCCCGGCTTGGATTGGGGAGCCAGCTAATCACCTAATCGATTTAAAATACATGAGTCTGGTCTTTTATGAAAGAGTGGTAGGGACGTTTTATTTAAAGGTTTTGGAGAGTTGGGGCCGACATCTAGAGATTTCCCTAATTGGCCCCTTTGACTTATATTGGGTGCAAAATGCTAAAGACTAATGCAATTAAAATTTTGACTCTTTTAATTTGTTTAAAATGCAAATCATGCTAATTGACAACTTAAAATCAAGTATGCTTAAAATTTTAAAAACAGGCTTATAAAATAATTTTTTAGAAGACTAGACTTCCCCAGGTCTGGCACCTCGTCCTCATAGGTCAGACTATCCGGACTCTACCCGCAGGCGGAGAAGGGTCTAAAGCAAGGAAAGAGTAATGCAGAAATATGCATGCGTCCCCGGGGTCGATCCTCGGCTAATTCCCTAGATTCATTATCTTTCAATATTATTTAGACTCACTAAAATTTAAACTTTAAGATTACGAGTATAAAAATTTTCACACCCTTACGAGTCTCAAGTATCTAGGCGAAAATAAAAGCGGCACACAAACGCCAAAAAACTAAGAAAAGCAGGTAACCCTAAAGGTAATCACATCAAAAATATCAAATATAAATGAATTAATTAATAAAAGTCCATAGGCAATGTTGCCTTGTTTATTACAAATTAGAATTTTTTAGAAAGTAAAGTGGCCGGACACCACTGACAATAACTCGGATTTTAAACTTAGTAGTGACGCAAGTGGTTTTGAATGGGATACTTTCTGTCTTCAATTCTTCAATCTTGTTCTCCTTCAGGTTCGTTTCCTTCGGGCTCCTTGGATTCTTCGTAGTAGACTACTCAAATGGATAAGAGGGAACTTCCTTGGAGAGGATGACCACTCTTTCCTCTTTGGGTAAAAAAAAGTGATCCAAATTTGGATCTCCAAACAGAAAAGGGCTACTCCCCTAAGGGGTGTTCTTTTCTCTTTGGAATCCAAGCTTTGGACCTATATATCTCAATTCAAAACTCCAATTTCACAACACTTGACATTTGCACAAATTACATTTATATGAAAATGATAAATTCTAGACTCTCCTACAGAATTATCCTAAGAAGTTAATGATTCCCAAGCAGTTATATATGTGCAAAAAAGTAAGTAAACACACTGGTCACGCTCTTTTTATTTGGGGGCTTTAGCAGCTGAAGCACATGTGCAAGTATTTATAATAATTAAATTTTTTATTGATTTAGCTCCTCCTTTTTATTGCCCTGCATGAGCGTGGCCACCTGCAAAAAACTATGTGAACATCCAGATCGTACCTAACCTAAGGGTAATCTAGTCGCCAAACACATCAACCATCCACAGAGTGCAAAAAAAGTAAATAGACACAGGAAAGCAATTTCATCCACGGCATGCAGTAAAACTACACATTTGGCACACAACAGTAAAGTAAACACCGCCCTAACCTAGATCTAGAGTTGGTTGTCCTAGCAAACCATCTAAAGTGTGTGTAAAAGGTCGTGTGGCGGGGTAGATCCTAAGTTGTGTGATAGTTAAAAATTGGCTAGTATTTGAATTTGTTAAGGTTTAAAGGGAAAATTTAGATTAAAGTTAAATATTAATATTATTATGAATTTTAATTAAATATATTTTAAGAGTTAATTGATTACTATATTTGTTTCACACCGAGGCCGTGAAGTTTATTTCACCTTCCTTAGGGCTAAGTTAATAGCCTCGTAGGCCTGGGTTACCCAGTTGTAATCGGGGTTGATTAAGTTAATTTAAAATTGATTAGATTAAAGAATTGGATTAATATATATATATTATAATATATATATATTATATATATATTTAGTTACTGATTTTAAAGGGTTGGTTGAGAATTTTATTAACATATTTAGAAAATTCTGGAGTTTAAAAGAGTTAGTAGATTTTAAAGGATTATCCGAATATGTTAACTAAGGGGTCAAAACTTGGTTTTTAGAATTAGGGAGATTCTTAAAGGTTTCAGATTTTTAATAAATACTAGACCTCATTATGAGTTGTTAGACAGGTAGCACACTCAATTTAGAGTTTTCTATGAAAAGTTATGAATTAACATTAGAAAGGTAGCACACTCAATCGATTGTTCTCCTTAGTATGACTTTGACCAAATTTTGGGGGGTTGAAATTTTTTGAAAATTCTAGATTTTAATTAGAGTCATTATCCACTGAGTTTGATTGATTTAGAATTTTCTATAATTAGTTATGAATTTTGGAAGTTTGGGTATCTATTGGAATTATTTAATTACCTTAATTAAGAAGCCTTTTATATAGTTTGAATCCAAATGAATCCTAAACTTCTTAAAATCAACCCCAAAGATCAGAGATGATCCAAGGGGAGATCATCAAGTGTTTAAAGTTTTTTTGGGATTTTAAATAATTTTTAATTGATTAAAATTTATTAAACATTGATTTTATTAAAATTGAATTAAAAAGGATTTTAAATTCATACTAAGGAGAATCAAATTTTCACTGATTAAGGGATAAATTAGGGTCAGATAGAAGTATTTTAGGGAATTTTAATAATTAATCATGATTTATTAGAAATTTATTAATGCTAAGGGGTGATTCTAAGAGGGAATACTATGGCTCCTATTGAATGGACCAAATGGGCTCCAAACCAGATGAAATTTAAACCATGGAATCACCTGATCCCAAGGACTAAACGCACCAAACTTGGGCTCAAATGAAAAACTCTAAGGTGGCTAACCAAGCCACCTAAGGTGATCTTTAAGTCACCTTTAGAAAATTCTAGGGAGCTATCCTAAGCTTGGATTGGGATAAAATCATTGGCTCTAAACTCCCTATACTACACATCATCAGCACACACAAAATCAAATCCTAATTCTCATTGGAAAGGTTGTAATCCCATTTTGAATTTAAGGGCCAACCCATAAACCTTGAATCCAAAATTAGAGAATAATGCCCTAAAATACTTCAAACAGGGGAGAAAAAAATTTGGGCATGTCAGGGATATGCCCAAATTCATTCTCCCAAAATTCCAGGTCCTGGGGAATTAAATTTAAGGAACAAATTCAATAATTGAAATAACATTAATACTGAAATTAAACACAACATAGATGTAATCAGGACCTAGGATTATAGGGCTTTCGTAGGTCTCCCTGAGACCTTTTCAATGAGACTAAGAACACCTAATTTGGTCAAGTGTTCAGGGAGATATTGATTTTTTAAAGATCCCATGAATTCTCTATAATATTAAATCCAACCATTACACAGTCAGCCGGCGCTTTACACGCGGAGCGTCGCAATTGGCGAGGTAATAATTGGCGTTGACTGGGTAATAGTCGGATTAACCATAGCCATCAGATGGAAGATTGGATGACTATGATTAACGGCGCTCCGAGACCGCGGGATCTAATCCACGCCGATGATTGGAATCAACAGTCAGGATTTCATCTTCCAGCTCCCGCGCGAACCCGAGACCGTGAAGCTTCTCCGACATGATCCGGGTGATCCCGCCGGTGAACTTTGACAAAATTTCACAGAGAGGATCAGAGAAGAGGAAACCTTCAATCCAACGGTGGAAATCCGTTGGGTGAAGGTTTTCTTCACACTTGACCGGACTACCTAGCTAAGGAGCTCGGGATGGAGAAATTACTGTAGAGAAAGACTTAACGGATGATCTTCTCTATCAGGAAGCTTCCGGGTGTGATGGCGAGCAGATCACCTTCAGACGCCGGGATTGGAGGATGGCCGGTAGTACGACTTTGAGTGTGACACCGAAAGATTTCTCCAGAGTTCACTCAAACGGGTCGAAGGAATGGCCTGGGAAGCTGGGGAATAGCACTGGGAAGATGAGGGAGCTATGGGGAATGATTTGGAATGTCTGGGATCGAATGATGGCCTCTGGGGAGCACGACCCTATTCAGCCACCTCCCGCGAGCTTGGAAGGTCGGGAGTGAGATGGAGGGGCTTCGAATTGATGCCAGGTGGAAGGGGACAACGTCCCAGAGGGCTCATGAGCTTCCAGCCGGTGAGCCATAGCCTTTCGAAGGCTTTGGGTCAGGACCGGCTGGGGGGACCACAGGAGCTCGTTCTCCATTGGTTCCGACCGCCGCCGGCCAGAGATTGGGTCGGGTTGACCTGGGAAGAAGGATGGGGACATGCTGGAGTTGAGGGTGAGCTCAATTGGGCCTGGGGAGGTCCAATTTGATCAGGTGGCTCGGTTGGATCCAAACCTTCTCGGCCTGGAGGAAGTGTATTGGACATAGGGCCACTTAAAAGAGGCGTTGATCAAGTTCAATTTGGCTTAGGGAAAGGATTGGCTCAATCCCAAGTAGTTTTGGTCACTTTAGGTTAGCCTAACTCTTGACCCAAGTGGAACCAGAGGCTGGGCTGGTTAAGGGAGATGTATTGGGTCATGAAAGACCCAATGGAAGTATTGGTCAAGTTCAATTTGACTTAGGACAAGAATTGGCTCAACCCCAAGTGGTTTTGGCCACTTTGGGTTAGCCTAACACTTGACCCAAGTGGAGCTAGAGGCTGGGCTGATCAAGAGAGGTGCATTGGGTCAAGGTGACCCAATGACACCTTGATTTAAATTCAATTTGATTAAGGTTGAGAGATGGTTCAAAGGAGGCCTCTCTTTGGTCACGGGTCAAACCAAAAGGCTAACACAAGTGAGCCCAAGGCTTGGATCTCCAAGAGGGGTCATTAGGTGCCCAAGGAGTCACCCCTTGGGTTCAAATGGAATTGGAATGATCTTGGTCAAATGGGTTAGGTGCAATAAGGTGTATGTATCATTTGGTCAACTTAGTTGACTTGGTCAACCAAGTTGACCCAAGGCTAGGAGTTGGGTCCCTTGAAATCCATTTGATCATATGAGTCTAATGGATGAGGCATCAAAGTGTGGAAAGGTCATTTAGGTCAAAATGACCATTTTGACCTTAAGGGACATTAAGGTCAAAATGGGTTCACATGTCCAACCAAATTGACCCATTGTTGGAATTGAGTCTAAGGGGTTCCAAAGGTCAATTGGAAACACTTGATAAAAGTTTCAAAGATTGATGATCAAATCAAATTAAGTCTAGGCCAAAAGTCCAAAAATCCCCTTAAAGGGATTTTGGTCATTTTGGCCCTGAGTCAATTCGGGGACAAATTGAATCTAGGAAGATGTAGACTATTGTTCAACAAGTCAAAATAGAGGTATTAGAGATGATAAAAAGGTTTGGAGGGGGCTCCAAAGTCAAATTCTACTAGATGAAAGGGTCCAGTGGCATTGATTGTAAATATTTGAAGGTTTTGCAACCTTTGGAGCTGCATTAAGTTTATGGGGTTAGAGTCCTCCAAATGAGCTCAAATTTGGAGAGTTTACACTAGAGATATGTCACATCAATATGCAATTGACAGACCCTGAATCCGATTCCAATTTACTTGGTTTCAAGGTGATGGAAAAATCACCCAGAAAGAGCTTTAGGACCTAAGTCTTTAGCATAAAAATTCTAGGTTTGGATTGAGTTAAGATCTGGACTGGACTTAAGGGCTAGGAGCTAGGAAAATCCTAGGATCTAGAACACAAGGAGGAGTTAAAAGTGGCCTCATACAAAAATGAGGTCAACAAACGGACCCCCAATGTGCGTAGTAGAAGAAACTTCTACTATGCGCATTGGCGTTGACTGAATGACAATTTTGAATGGAATCTTGAGAGTGTACGGAAGGGCATCACCCAACCTTAAGTCTACAGGATGCTGATAGAAGACTTACTCTTAGTAGATATAATCAACTGAGAAACCAAGGTAGGCATCACCTAACCTTGGGTCTAAGGAAGGGCATCACCCAACTTTAGGTCCACAGGATGCTGACAGAAGACTTACTCCTATTAGATAAATCAACTGGGAAACCAAGATATGAATCACCTAAACTTGGGTCTAAAGAAGGGCATCACCCAACCTTTGGTCTATAGGATGTTGATAGAAGACTTACTCTTAGTAGACAAATCAATTGGGAAACCAAGGTAGGCATCACCTAACCTTGGGTCTAAGGAAGGCCATGACCAAACCATAGGTCTACATGATACTGATAGAAGACTTACTCCTAGTAGGCAAATCAACTGGGAAACTAAGGTAGGCATCACCTAACCTTGGGTCTAAGGAATGGCATTACCCAGTCTTAGGTCTATAGGATGCTGATAGAAGACTTACTCTTAATAGACAAATTAACTAGGAAACCAAGGTAGGCATCACCTAATCTTGGGTCTAAATAAGGGCATCACCCAACCTTAGGTCTACAAGAAGCTGATAGAAGACTTACTACTAGTAGACAAATCAACTGGGAAACCAAGATAGGCATCACCTAACCTTGGTTCTAAGGAAGGGCATCACCAACCTTAGGTCTATAAGATGCTGATATAAGACTTACTCATAGTAGACATAATCAACTAGGAAACCAAGGTAGGCATCACCTAACCTTGGGTCTAAGGAAGGGCATCACCCAACCTTAGGTCTATAGAATGCTGATAGAAGACTTACTCCTAGTAGACAAATCAACTGGGAAACCAAGGTAGGCATCACCTAACCATGGGTCTAAGGAAGGGCATCACCCAACCATAGGTCTATAGGTTGTTGATAGAAGACTTACTCCTAATACATAAATCAACTAGGAAACCAAGGTAGGCATCACCTAACCCATCACCTAACCTTGGATCTAAGGAAGGGCATCACCCAACCTTAGGTCTACAGGATGTTGATAGAAGACTTAATCCTAGTAGACAAATAGACTGGGAAACCAAGGTAGGCTTCACCTAACCTTGGGTCTAAGGAAGAGCATCACCCAACCGTAGGTCCATAGGATACTAATAAAGGACTTACTCCTAATGGATAAATCAACTAGAAAACTAAGGTAGGCATCACCTAACCTTGGGTCTAAGGAAGGGCATCACCAAATCTTAGGTCTATAGAATGATGATAGAAGACTTACTCCTAGTAGACAAATAAAATAGGAAACCAAGGTAGGCATCACCTTACCTTAGGTTTAAGGAAGGGCAATACCTAACCTTAGGTCTACAGGATGCTGATAGAAGACTTACTCCTAGTAGATAAAATCAATTGGGAAACCAAGGTAGGCATCACCTAACCTTGGGTCTAAGGAAGGCCATCACCCAAACTTAGGTCTATAGTATGCTGATAGAAGACTTACTCTTAATAGACAAATCAACTGGGAAACCAAGGTAGGCCTCACCTAACCTTGGGTCTAAGGAAGGGCATCACCCAACCTTAGGTCTATATGATGCTGATAAAAGACTTACTCCTAGTAGATAGAATCAACTGGGAAACAAAGGTAGGCATCACCTAACCTTGGGTCTAAGGAAGGGCATCACCCAACCTTAGGTCCTTAGGATGCTAATAGAAAACTTACGCCTAATGGATAAAATAACTGAAAAACCAAGGTAGGCATCACCTAACCTTGGGTCTAAGGAAGGGCATCACCCAACCTTAGGTCTATAAGATGCTGATAGAAGATTTACTCCTAATAGATAAATCAACAGGGATGGTCTTATGGAGAGGAAACTTGCTCCATATAGAGGACCAAAATTGTCAAACTAGGATGGTGCCACAAAGGGCGTACTCCACCACTAGCAGGTCTAATCCTAAGGGAAGGAAGGATCTAACCTTAAGGAAATGACAAAGGCAGTAAGAAATTATAAGAGAGCATAAAAGACTAAATCAAAATTGCAAGCCAAGGAAAGGAAAATTTTATTGATTTGACAAAATGAGTTACATCAAGCATAGTACTACTTAAGGAAACGCCCGTTAACAGGTAATATTGGGTGATTTCCTTTACAATCCACTAGCTGATATGAGCCGCCTTCGTAGACGGTCTCTACAACCAAGGATCCTTCCCAAATTGGTTCAAATTTTCCTCCCAACTTTCGGTGGGCTAAGATAAGCCTCCGAAGGACCAACACCATGTCTCCTACTTGGAAGGTCCTAGGTCGCACTAACTTGTCATGAGCTTGAACCATTCGAGATTTATACAACTCTAAATTTTGTTGAGCTTGAAAATGTCGCTCTTCAAGGACTTCGAGTTCTTCCAACCGCAGTTTTATATTTTGTTCATTCGTGATTTGATTCCGAACTGTAATTCTGAGTGAAGGGATTTGTATCTCTAAGGGTAAAACGGCCTCAGATCCATACACTAGTGCAAACGGAGTGGATTGGGTTGGGGTTTTATAAGTAAAGCGGTAGGCCCACAAAGCTTCCACCAACCGCTCATCCCATTGCCGTTTGTTATCATTAATGGTCTTTTTAATGAATTGCACCAAAGTTTTGTTGAAGGCCTCAGCCAATCCATTTTCCTGGGGGTAATAGATCGTTGAGTATCTCCAATCAATGTTATGGCGTCTTATGAAACTATTAATTTTTATAGACTTGAATGTGGACCCATTATTGGATACGATTTTGCGGGATACACCGAATCGATATACGATATGGTCACGAAAGAACTTTAACACATGGTGGGATGTTACATTACGTTGGGGAATTGCCTCCGCCCACTTTGAAAAGTAATCAGTTGCAACTAATATGAAACGATAACCTCTCGAACCGTGCCACAACTTTCGAAGGGCCACGAAGCTATCGTAGGGTGCAAAACATTAGGCTGCTGATGTATAACCACACCATGAACCTGACATTGATGACAGTGCTTTGCAATATTCATGCAATTGTCAATCATTATAGGCCAGTAGTACCCAAGTCTTTTGATTCTCAATTTCATCTTTGGATCCGATTGATGCGCACCGCATAGTCCTGAATGGACCTCATTAACAATCTTTAGGGCTTCCTATTTATCCAAATAACGTAGTCACATCTGATCGAATGATCGGTGGTATAGTGAATTGTAGACTAGTGCATAAGATAGGGCACGTTTCTTAATCTGATTGGAGAGAGATTTATCCTGGGAAAGTTTTCCTTCTTGAAGGTAATCAATTAAAGGTTGCCTCTAGTTGCCTTCTTCTTCAGTCGTTGAAGAGGAAGAAAGGATTTGGAGAGGTTTCTTATTGACATATTCCAAATCTATAAGAGAGAGGGCTTTGCGACCCTGAATCTCTATAGGGATGGAATCTTCCTCTGGGCATGCGAATTCCTTTGCGAGTTTTGCTAAGGCATCCGCTGCAGAATTGATTCCACAGGGAATCCTATAGCGAGTCATGATAGGAATTTGTTCAAGCAATTGGAGAGTGTATTGGTGCATGGTACTTTGAAAGATTTGGATTCAAGATCTTATAGGTTCATGCAACTTAATTAATTACCAATTGAGAGTCACCAAAGATCTTAATCACTTTAATCTCCATCAAAATTGCAAGTTCCAAACCTGTTATTAGAGCTTCATATTCAGCCTCATTATTTATACAAGGCTCCAACAAATGGTAGGAAAAGTGCATCATCCCTCTCTCCGTTGTTATAAAAATTAAGCTGACCCCTGCCTTTCTGGGGATTACAGATTGTTGGGTTGCATCCCGGCGAGAGGATGCTTCACCATCAAAATATAATTTCTAGATGGCTTCTCCAGATTTTCTTAAACTCATGACTTGTTCATCGTGTAAATCATCATTCAAAGGAGAATCTACTGGCAGTGGGTGTGCTGCAAGAAAGTCAGCAACAGCCTGCCCTTTTACAGCATGGAGGGGGATGAAAGTAATCTCAAATTGGAGTAGCATCATATACCAACGAGCCAAGCGTCCTGACAACATAGGCCGGGTCATAAGACACTACAAAGGATTAACTTTAGAAATCAAACTGATCGAATGGGAAAGCATATAATGCCTTAGCTTCTGGTCCGCAAAAATTAAAGAAAGGCAATGCTTCTCAATCGGTGGGTATCGAATTTCATTAGAGAGAATTCTTCGATTAAGGTAGTAGAAAGCATTCTCTTTCCCTTCGTCGTTTACTTGAGCTAACAGGACACCTAGAGATTCATCTAAGGCTGCAGTATAGAGGATCAATGGTTTTCTTGGAATTGGAGCGGCTAGAACTGGCGGATTGGAAAGGTATTTTTTGATGTTATCAAAGGCATTATGGCACTTATCCTCCCATACAAATTTAGTATCTTTCTTCTCAAGGACAGAAAAGGGTTGGCATCTCCCGAAAAGATTAGAAATAAACCTCCTTATATATGCTAATCTACCTTATAGAGATCTTAACTAAGTAAGACTCTTAGGAGATGGCATATGTAAGATGGCTTCAATTTTAGCAGGGTCGATCTCAATTCCTCGGTGCCTCACTACGAATCCTAAGAATTTTCCTGAAGTGACGCCGAAGGAGCATTTCAAGGGGTTCATTTTCAAATCGTAGCGGCGCAATCGTTCAAATACAACTCTTAAATCATATAGGTGAGCCTCTTTGACCTTACTTTGACAACTAAGTCATCAATGTAAAACTCGATTTGATTGTGGATTAAGTCATCAAAGATATGAGTCATGGCCCATTGGTAGGTTGCCCCAGCATTCTTCAGGCCAAATGGCATCACCTTATAACAAAAGAGCCCTATAGAGGTTCTAAATACAGTATTTCTCTCATCTTGTGGGGCCATCTTGATTTGGTTATAACCAGATGAGCCATCCATAAAGGAGAAAATAGCATGCGAGGAGACAATATCCACCATGAGTTCTGGTATGGGTAAAGGGAATTCATCTTTAGGACATGCCTTATTCAGATCCCTATAGTTGACACAAATTTGAATCTGACCATTTTTCTTTCAAACTGGCACGATGTTGGCCACCCAAGAGGGATATTGTTCCTCTTGGATAAACCCAGCTTCGGCCAATTTTTTAACTTCGGAAATGACTTATTGCTCAATCTCTAGGCGCATGCGCCGAGGAGCTTGCTTAACAGGAATGGCGTCATGCCAAACTCCAAGTTTATGGACCGCTTCCTCAGCAGACAAACCCAGCATTTCATCGTATGTCCAGGCAAAGCAATCCCTGAACTTAGACAATAATTGAATCAAATCTTGAGTCTCATTTTCATTCAATAAAGTACTTATGAAAGTAGGGCGAGGGTCATTGTCAGTTCCTAGGTTAATTTCTTTTAACTCATCAACCGTTGATTTAATTTCCTCTTCGAATACGGGGGGTGCATCCCGAACTTGAAGTTCATCGGGATCGTCTATAGTCTCCAAATAGAGCCCATTGAAAGGACAGATGGGATCCGTAGGGACATTTGGAGATTCAAGATAGTAAGTTATCATTAAGCAGTATTCATCGTCATCAAATGAACTAACGATTCCAAAGCCGATAGCAGCCATTGGATTTTTCTTGATCTTGGTTTGCCAAATATTTTCATGGTATCTCGCTTGACCCTTAGTCCATCGATACGGCATAGAACCTTTGGAGAAAGTATTTTTCACACATATAGGGAAGTAGCCGAAAGGTAATTTCATTAATTCATTAAAATCTGCCTCTTCAAGGGTTACATCACCTTCATCCCTTACGGAGGAGGATCCAGGAAAGAATTTCTTGACTTTCTTTACTTCACCGTTCAGGTTGGGGGCCACTTTAACATCTAACCCAACAATCCTGCCAGCTGACAGTGGGGTCAGGGAAAGGGCCTCAATCCTCCTGCTGATCTTTTCATACATTGTTAATTCAGGCTCGTCACTTTTATCCTTTGAGTTATCTACCTTAGAATCACTGTCCTTCTCTAAGGTGAGATCAAATTTTGGAGGAGTGTTTATATTCTTATAGTTGAGAGAGAATTCAACACCTTAATTTTCTGGTTCACTATCGAAATTTGATTCCGAGTCAATATATACAGGTGTTGTTTTCTTATCCAATGAAGTATGACCCCGACCTCGTGCCCTTAAGGCCATCCTCCCACCTCTTTGAGGTAATTTGTTTGGAGGCATAAGGACAATGATATCAAGATCATCTTCACTACTCGACTGTATCTTTTCTTGATGGATGATTTTATCTTTATCTTTTTCTTTTTCTTTTTCTTGGTTGGATTTTTATCCAGCCAATTTCTCCTCAATCTTGATCTCAAACTTAGAACATGATGAGGACCCTTTTGGTACGAAATATGATGCATCCTCGTAGATCCCAATTTCTTGAATAGAGAATGGTTGCGGATCACCCTTAATCACATGTTCAATGATGTCTCGTTGATACTTGACGCATTGTTGTAGGGTAGATGGAACCATTCTATCTTCATGGATCCAAGGTCTACCTAGAAGTGCGTTAAAGGATGTTGCAGAAATTAATTATATGAAACTTAGCTTTACTTTTCAATTCTCCTATCTCTAAGAGCAAAGTGATTAAACCTAAAGCTCTCTCGCTTTCTCGTTGAACCCACGAAGCACCAACTTATCAGTTGAAAGCTTGCTAGTATCAACTCTGAGGTAAGCGAGGGTCTCTATGTTCATTACATTGACCGATGCATTCAAATCAATGAGGACTCTCGATAACTTGAAATTTCCCATATTTACAGTAATATAAAGGGGACGGTTGTGGTCGGCGGTTCCCAAGAGTAAGTGTTCGTCTAAAAAAGTAACTCCAAGGACCTCTTTAAAGTAAAGTGCCTCAACTTTTAAAGTCAAAGCCAATTGGGATAGGAAAATCTCAGGATCGAGAAGTGCCTTGATTAAAGACTCCCTCATTTCTTTGGAAAGAAGGAGGGCGTCATAAATACTTAATTTGGCTGGCAGCTTCCTAAGATGGGCAAGGACATTATAATCAACTTTAGGAACGACAGACTCGAAACCTGGAGGAATTAAAGGAAAATAAAATTATTGAGGGGAGTTTAGATTTAGATCTTCTAAGATGGATTACTTGCCTTTCTCCTGTGGAGGAAGCCTAAGGGGTAAGACTTTACCACCACGAAGTTACACCTGCTCGATATCCTTGGGCGGGCAGGCTAGAGTAGTGTCTACACTCACTGTGGGCAACATATCGTTATTCTCCAAAAGAGAGTCAGAATCTGAAAACTCTATCTCGATAGGACTTCCCTAAAAGTTAAACCGGGGGAAATCACTCTCTGATATGGTTTCACATTCGACATCTTCTTGAGTGGTCGACTCGGGAGGGTTAGTTTGTTTGATATAAGGTCAGTTTGTTTGATATAGGGTCATTTTGTTTGATATTAAGATTTACTTCACCAGAATTTTGATTTAAAATAAGAGAATCATCATATTGCACTTCATACTTATGGCTAATCATCAAGATAGAGATAAAAGGATGTTTTTTATTCATCTTTTGACCATTTGCCTTTGATGGGGCAAAGTAAAAGTCAGATAACAAGAGAGGGGAAAGGGTTTTCACACCACCATCCGCCACTCTAATACATCTCTCATCAACACACTTCCTTTCTACAAATTCATCTCTCTTTTCTTTTACATTTGTCATAGTAGTTCCTACGACTACTGGAGAGGGAAGTGGCTCAACATCCTTCTACAAAGCGTCCATGTCAGCTTCCCACACCGGGCCTTGGGCTG
>NW_021320133.1:467119-484787 GCF_001605985.2 Dendrobium catenatum | reverse complement strand
TTCCCCGAAAGAGAGTCAGAATCTAAAAACTCTATCTCGATAGGACTTCCCTAAAAGTTAAACCGGGGGAAATCACTCTCTGATACGGTTTCACATTCGACATCTTCTTGAGTGGTCGACTCGGGAGGGTCAGTTTGTTTGATATAGGGTCAGTTTGTTTGATATAGGGTCAGTTTGTTTGATATTGAGATTTACTTCACCAGAATTTTGATTTAAAATAAGAGAATCATCATATTGCACTTCATACTTATGGCTAATCATCAAGATAGAGATAAAAGGATGTTTTTTATTCATCTTTTGACCATTTGCCTTTGATGGGGCAAAGTAAAAGTCAGATAACAAGAGAGGGGAAAGGGTTTTCACACCACCATCCGCCACTCTAATACATCTCTCATCAACACACTTCCTCTCTACAAATTCATCTCTCTTTTCTTTTACATTTGTCATAGTAGTTCCTACGACTACTGGAGAGGGAAGTGGCTCAACATCCTTCTACGAAGCGTCCATGTCAACTTCCCACACCGGGCCCTGGGCTGTCGTAGTCAGCTGTTTAGAAAGACGGAAAGATTTGTTAATCGACTTTTTAAATGCCCGGGACAAAGCAATGTTCCAACCATCTTCGACTGAAAGAGAAGAGTTAAGAAGATTACCTGAGATAGTTTTGACTAAGACCTTTTCTGGATCCACCAAATACTCTTTAGGAATTATGATATTACCTTTAATGTAGTTACTCTCAAGCTAATCTTTGAACACAACACAATCCTCGAGTGTATGACTGAGCATTCGGTGGTACGGGTAGTATTTAGGATCCTCTTTCTTACTTTTATCCTCTGGTCTCCTAGCCTCTGGTAACTGGAAATCCGGCTTCTTTAAAAAACTCTTGAAGATCTTTTTAATTGACTCCCTTCTAAATGGATAAGGCTTCACCGATATCTCTTTAAAAGGGATGAAGGTAGGATCTCTAGTATGCTGAGGAATTATCTAAAAGGGTTGCTTCTGAGGTGGCTGTGGTGGAGGTGGAGCACTAGGCTGACTAATCAATGGCCTCTTCCCCTTGTCAACCGCTGAGACCACAAATTTCTTCTCAAAAGTTTTCACCAACTTAGGACCCTTCTTATCTTTAGACTGCTCTCGTAAGAATGGCATTCTAGGAGCCTCTTCCTGTAAATTTTTAGCCTTGTTGAGAAGTTTTTCAAAAGTTTTAATAGTGAAATCCTTCAGGAGAAAAGCAATCGGGCCATGAATATTCTTTAAAAGAACTTCCACGGCATGTTGCTCTTGAAACTAGGGTTCACACTTCATCGATAGGTTTCGCCACCTCAAGATGTATTCAACTAGAGACTCTCCCGGCTTTTTCTTTTCAACAACAAGATCGCCCACAGTGGTGCGTTGTTGCGCTCCAGAAAATATCTTTAGAAAAAAGATTTTCTAGATTGCAAAAGGTTCTTACTGAACCGTTGGGCAGATCAGCGTACCACTCAAAAGCAATGCCGGACAGACTACTTACAAATTGGCGAAAGAGTAGAGCATCTAACCCTCCTACGTTGCAATAGCTCACTCGAAAGTGGGCCAGATGTTGTCTCGGGTTTTTGAATCCAGTGAAAATTTTAAATAACGGTGGAACAAAACCCTCTCGATAAGGAACTGAGTTGTATTCCTCGAGGTAGGGTCTACCCTTTGGAATAGACACGGTCCCTTACGAAAGAGCTAAGGCCTCCCTTACCTAGTCCTTAATCAGTTGTTTAATGTCTTTCTGAGGCGGAATTGGAGGGGCGGCGAAAACTGTGGGCTGAACTAGAGGTGCTTCTGGTGGGCAAGGAAGGATCATAGGTGCTGACTCGAGGGATTTGGAATTATATTCTGCCCATTTAGCCTTTTATGTGATCTCTCGAGCTGATTGATGGATTTTAAGGGACTCCTGTTGTGATTTATCTAACCTTTCTTGCATTTCCCTAACTTGTGACACCATGCCTGCTAGGTGAGTCTCCAAGTTTCTTATATTCTCTTCATCTCTAGCTTTTATTGACTCGTCTGAATCTGACTCAATGGCAGGTGAATCCTCATCTCTAACAGGTCGACGCCTGTTGGGCTCAGCTTCTTTATTAGACCCCCTAGTTTCAACCATACAAATGTTGCCAACATAATCATCCTCATCTCCGAGGAGGTCATCCAGATCTAGGTCAAAAGAGGCCATTCCTTCTCTATTCAACAGAATGTTCCTTATCTCTTGTACTACCTCCTCGACCGGTCTATCCCCAATTGACTTGTGATCGAGGGGCAAGTATCCTTTATACTCAACCATGTCAAACAGTTCTTCAGAAACCAATCTGGAGATGATTTCTGTAAGTTTTGGATTAGGATCCGGCTGAGATTCTGGAATTGGTTCATCTTTCATCTCTAGGTTCTGGTCAGTTCTCTCCTCTTCGACTATCCCAAAAATGGCAGTCAGAAGAGTAGCATCCTCTATAGGGTGATGGACATATACCTCGGGGGGCGAAGCAGGAGCTTATAAAGTAATGACTCCTACATCTGGAAAGGTAAGGTCCTCAGACACCTAACTAGGGAGCCTAGAAATGACACTCAGATCTTGGAGGTCATCAACTGGGGTAGTAGTGGTGGTGGTGACTGGATCTTGAACTAAACTGGCGGAAGAAACACTATTAATTGTAACATCTGGAGTACTAACAGAAACATCCATTTGATCAATTGGGACTGGAGAAGGAGTAACTGGAACTCATTGGAGTTGAAGAATGAACTTAGAAGTTCTGAGAGGTGGTGGTAAGTTCTCCAACTTAGTTCTTTTGGGAACAAATTTCTGCTTAGGGGACTTAGGCCTTTTGCCCTTAACATCTAAAGGTCTTCGAATTTCAGTTTCCTTTGGATTAACAATCACTGAGGCCAACTTTACAGGCTTAGGAGGGGGTACCGAGGTCTACCAATAGAATGGTAGCCTCTCTCAGACCCAGTCAACACAATACCTTCCATTTTAGAAGATGGAAGGCATGGCACCCAATGATACCCATCAACTAGTACTGAGGTGACAGGTTGTTTGACATACTTCTTATTCTTTCTGACAGGCTGAGGGGTTAAGTTCTTTGCCTCAGAAATTTCTTCTTTTAAGATCTCTTTCTGGAAGCAATGGGAGATGACTCCCTTTAACTATTTTACATACTACTCTATAGTCTACCCAGACTGTGCAGCACAGGTATGAATTATGTTCCTTAATGTCCTTGTTCTCTGGAGGTGTTTTTCTTACGGAGTCCTCTTGATTGAATAGTCAACCGGGCATGGTGGGGAATGGGCTATCCTTGCTTCCCTCTCCTCCCCCTAAGCAGTAGCGATGGGGTAGAAGAGACTCCCCTTAAGGAGAGGAGAGGAAGTAGGAATAGGTAGCTCCTCAACAGCCTCAGGCTCTACTCGGGCTAAGGTCTTAGAAGGTACAACTCTCTTAGCCTTGGAGATCCTCTTCCTAAGTCTCCTCAGTTAATTTTTTTCCTGGTTCTTAGTGGCAAAGGTAAGCCCAGAACTAGATCCTTCCTCAAAAATAGATTTAACTTCAGTGGGTACCTCGACAACATGTTCAGACTGTTTCTGCTCATCATTGACTACTGGCAAGGTAGGTGCAGATCCACAATCAACTCAACCACTGGGGGAACTTCCTTACTGGCATCCAAACTAACTATCTGGTGTTTGTCCATGGAGAACTCAAGGGTATTGAATCCCATCCCAAAAATGATAGTATTTCCTTGGTCATTCACTGTTGAGGATAGCTCTCGGTTGAAGGAGAAAATTAATTTGCCAGCCATTTGAAATTTTTTGAAAATTAAAGAGGGGGTTGGAATTAGATTTGATTTAGAAGAGAAAACTTTTTGATAAATTAAAGGTCATAAGATAATCTCAACTCCCCTTCTAGTGCATGTTAAGTGGTAGAAAATATCACCCAACACACACTAGTGGGACAAAGAGACTATGGATGTGCTAGAGGAGATTTAGATTTTGTAATACATGTTAGCATACAGAAGAAACCAATGGGGTAGCATGTGACGACTTGAAATTTGGAAAAAGTTTTAAAAGGGAATTTGAATTTTGTGATATTTAGAGTGGTTTTCTCACCAATTCCAAAACACAACGGACTGAGTTTCCCCTTGCCCGAAGGCTTATGGAACTGTGAGAAAACTCAAGTAAAGTAAGTAGCCTAACCCTCCCCACTTCTAAGGATCAAAAGGGGAAGTGAGGGGGTTAAGGCTAGGGTATTTCAAAATACCAAAATTAGGGTCTTTTAATTCCTTGAAATCTTAAGAATTCATATATTAACTCAAAAATTATTAATTATAAATTCATAAGATTGAAAAGGATATCCCAAAGATCTGATTTGACACTATCGTCTCACCGGTTGACCCGGGGGCAAAAGGTCAAAATCAGAACAGACAGAATCAAAAGGGAATTGGAGGAAGGACCTCTCTTTTTATCATACAAGTTATTTTAGATGTTGGCCACACTCACCCAAGGGAGAAATGGGTAGAGGGACCAACGGAAGAAAGGTAGTTAAGACTACCGATGAGACAAAATTTTGTTACTATCAAAGATGGAGAGAGAGAGAGAGAGATATATATCCCACCGGGCGTGCCATTTTTTTGTTGGTGGAATTTTGAAAATAGGTTTCAAAAAATTTAGTTTTCTTTGGGACTTCAAATTGAATTCTAAAATCAAATTGTCTCATTAGAAAAAGGTATATCACCACGAGAGGTGAAAATAAAATTTCACAACGGTATTCAGATTTAGAATTATGAAATTCATCTTGAATATCGTGACCAGATACTAAAGAGAACTTCATTTGGCCCCGAAGGGTCAAAATGATCATGACCAGATACTAAAGAGAACTTCTTGAAATCAACCCCAAAGATCAAAGATGATCCAAGGGGAGATCAGTAAGTGTTTAAAGATTTTTTGTGTTTTTTAATAATTTTTAATTGATTAAAATGGATTAAACATTAATTTTGATCAAAATTGAATTAAAAGGGATTTTAAAGTCAAACTAAGGATATTCAAATTTTTACTTATTAAGGGATCAATTAGTGTCAGTTAGAAGTATTTTAGGGAATTTTAATAATTAATCTTGATTTATTAGAAATTTATTAAGGCTAAGGGGTGATTCTAAAAGGGAATACTATGGATTCTATTTAGTGGACCAAATGGGCTCCAAACTTGATGAAATTTGGACCATGGAATCACATGATCCCAAGTCCTAAACACACCAATCTTGGACTCAAATGGAATAATCTAAGGTGGCTAACCAAGCCACCTAAGGTGATCTCTATGTCACCTTTAGAAAATTCTAGGGAGCTATCCTAAGCTTGGATTGGGGCAAAATCACTGGCTCTAAACTCCCTATACTACACATCACCAGCACACACAAAATCAAATCCTAATTCTCATTGGAAAGGTTGTAATCCCATTTTGAATTTAAGGGCCAACCCGTGACCTTTGAATCCTAAATTAGAGAATAATGCTCTTAAACACTTCAAACATAGGAGAAAAAGTTTGGGCATGTCAGGGACATACCCAAATTCATTCTCCCAAAATTCCAAATCCTGGGGAATTAAATTTAAGCGAAAAATTAATTAATTTAAATAACACTAATAATAAAATTAAACTCAACACAGATGCAATCAAGACTTGGGATTATAGGGCTTTTGTAGGTCTTCCTGAGACCTTTCCAATGAGCCTAAGAACACCTAATTTGGTCAAGTGTGTAGGGAGATATTAATTTTTGAAGATCCCATGAATTCTCTAAAAATTAAGTCCAACCATTACACAGTTAGCCGACGCTTTACACATGGCGCGTCGCAATTGGCGGGGCAATCATTGGCATTGAATAGGTAACGGTCAGATTAACCGTAGCCGTCAAATGGAAGATCGAATGGCTATGATTAACGATGCTCGGAGATCGCGGGATCTAATTCGTGATGTTGATTAGAATCAACGGTCGGGATTTCATCTTCCACCTCCAGTACGAACCCAAGACCTTGAAGCTTCTCCGGTGTGACCCGGGCGATCCCACTGACGAACTTCGACGAAATTTCACAGAGAGGATCAGGGAAGAGGAAACCTTTAATCCAACGGTGGAAATCCATTGGGGTGAAGGTTTTCTTCTTACTTGACCAGACTACCTAGCTAGGGAGCTCGGGATGGAGAAATTACCATAGAGAAAGACTCAATGGATGAGCTTCTCTATCAGGAAGCTCCAAGGGGTGATGGCGAGCAGATCTCCTTCAGATGTCGGGACTGGAGGATGGCCGGTAGTACGACTTTGAGCAGGACGCCGAAAGCTTTTGCCGGAGTTCACTCGAACGGATCGAAGGAACGGCCTGGGAAGCTGGGGAATAGCACTGGGAAGATGAGGGAACTCTAGGGAATGATTTCAAATATATGGGATCGAATGATGGCCTTTGGGGAGCACGACCCTATTTAGCCACCTCCCGTAAGCTTGGATGATCGGGATTGAGCTGGAGGGTCTTCGGATTGATGCCAGGTGGAAGGGGACATCATCCCAGAGGGTTCGTGAGCTTCCAGCCTGCGAGCCACAGCCTTTGGAAGGCTTTGGGTCAGGATCGGATGGGGGGTACCACTGGAGCTCGTTCTCCATTGGTTCCGACCGCCGCCGGCCGGAGTTTGGGTCGGGTTGATCTGGGAAGAAGGATGGGGACATGCTGGAGTTGAGGGTGAGCTCAATTAGGCATGGGGAGGTCCAATTCGATTAGGTGGCTTGATTGGATACATACCTAATCAATTTGGGTCAAATTGGGCTCAACCCAAGTCAGGCCAGACCCTAGGATTGATGTGGGAGGTGGGTCTGAGTTTGGTGCACCCAATACAAGTGGAAATTGGGTTCAATTTGATTTTGGTTCAAAGAAGGCTCAGGTCCATATGATTTTGGCTACTTTGAGCTAGCCTAAAATTGACCCAAGTCAACCCAAAGCATGGGCTGGCTGGAGGAAGTGTATTGGACCTAGGGCCACTTAATAGAGGCGTTGATCAAGTTCAATTTGGCTTAGGGCAAGGATTGGCACAATCCCAAGTGGTTTTGGCCACTTTGGGTTAGCCTAACTCTTGACTCAAGTGGAGCCATAGGCTGGGCTGGTTAAGGGAGATGTATTGGGTCATGAGAGACCTAATGGAAGTATTGGTCAAGTTTAATTTGACTTAGGACAAGAATTGGCTCAATCCCAAGTGTTTTTGGCCACTATTGGTTAGCCTAACTCTTGACCCAAGTGGAGCCAGAGGCTGGGCTGGTCAAGAGAGGTGCATTGGGTCAAGGGGGACCCAATGACATCTTGATTTAGATTCAATTGATTAAGGTTGATAGATGGTTCAAAGGAGGCCTCTCTTTGGTCACTTGGGTCAAACCAAAAGGCTAACCCAAGTGAGCCCAAGGCTTGGATCTCCAAGAGGGGTCTCTTTGGTGCCCAAGGAGTCACCCCTTGGGTTCAAATGGAATTGGAATGATCTTGGTCAAATGGGTTAGGTGGAATAAGGTGTATGTATCATTTGGTCAACTTAGTTGACTTGGTCAACCAAGTTGACCCAAGGCTAGGATTTGGGTCTCTTGAAATCCATTTGATCATATGAGTCTAATGGATGAGGCATCAAAGTGTGGAAAGGTCATTTAGGTCAAAATGACCATTTTGACCCTTAAGGGACATTAAGGTTAAAATGGGTTGACTTGGCCAACCAAATTGAACAATTATTGGAATTGAGTTCAAGGGGTTCCAAAGGTCAATTGGAAACACTTGAGAAAGGTTTCAAAGATTGATGATCAAATCAAATTAAGTCTAGGCTAAAAGTCCAAAAATCCCCTAAAAGGGCATTTTGGTCATTTTGGCCCTGAGTCAATTCGTGGCCAAATTGAATCTAGGAAGATGTAGACTATTGTTAAACAAGTTAAAATCAAGGTATTAGAGATTATCAAAAGGTTTGGAGGGGGCTCCAAAGTTAAATTCCACTAGATGACAGGGTCTAGTGGCATTGATTGTAAATATTTGAAGGTTTTGCAACCTTTAGAGCTAAATTAATTTTATGGGGTTAGAGTCCTCCGAATGAGCTCAAATTTGGAGGGTTGACACTAGAGACATGTCACATCAATATGCAATTGACATATCCTGAATCAGGTGCCAATTGACTGGGTTTCAAGGTGATGGAAAAATCACCCAGAAAGGGCTTTATGACCCAAGTCTTTAGCCTAAAAATTATGGGTTTGGATTGAGTTAAGATCTGGACTAGGCCTAAGGGCTAGGAGCTAGGAAAATCCTAGGATCTAGAACTCAAGGAGGAGTTAAAAGTGACCTCATACAAAAATGAGGTCAACACCAGTTTGGAACACCACATCTTCCACTTCTTTCATATCCAGATTCTTGATTAAACCATTCTTATCCATGTCATCTAGTGTGCTTGAAGAAATCGGCCAACAATCTAAATTGCACTGTCTTTCTCTCCATTTCTCCATGAAAGAGTATAGAAAAACATTCTCGATTTGGTCAGGATCTTCCACTTCCATCCCTTCTATATTTCTGATTTTATGAATCCAATTCGAGTTCCTTCTTGCTGATGCAAAAGAGTGAAAATTTTTTGAATTTGAATCACCTTTAGACAACCATTTTACTTTGGATCTTTGCTTCCACGAGGTGTTCAGAGCAGATATAACAGAATTAAGTTCATTCACACTTGTTTTGAGACTCCACATGTCTATTTCTAAAAGCCAACCACCATTTGATTCTTTCATCTAAGGTACCCAGATACTTTTCTTCAATTCTTCCTTAAAAGAATTCATATCCTTGTGTTTAGCTCTACTCGAGAAGAACAAAGATCTTAAGGTTCTCTTAAATTTATTATTTAAAATTTCAGCACCATCATCTTCAGTTTTCCTATTCCAAACATTTTTAACAATTGCCTCCGATGCGGGGTAAGAAGCCCATACCTATTCAAACCTGATGATCCTTTCTTATTTGACCTTGTGATTCAAATAGTTTAAGAGAATAGGGCAGTGGTCCGAGGCTACTCTAGTCATATGCTTTACCATAATTTGATTAGAATAATTAAGAGCTTTGACATTCAACAAGCATCTATCTAGCCTTTCAAGTATCTGAGCTCCTTCCACCTTATTGTTACACCATGTAAATTTAGGACCAACAAATCTTATCTCATGAAAATCATTATTCACTAAGAAAGATTTCATCTCTTTTAAAGTTTGATTTAATTGAAATCTCCTACCACCCCTCTTATCATCCTTGGATGACAAACAATTGAAATCACCTCCTACAACCATAGGGATATTGTTTTAATCAAACTCTTCTAGTTTCTCCAAAAGGAATCTCCTTTGAATCGTGTCCTTGCTACTATAAATTGTGACAATTCTCCAACTCTCTTTGTTAGCCAACATAAGGTCTCCAATCAAGAATTGTTGAGAAGAATCAACAATAGAAAAGGAAGTGTTGTTACTCTTCCAAAGAATAAGAATTCCACCAGACATACCTTCTGAAGGAATTTGAAAAAATCCCAAGTATCTCCAATCAAATTATTGACTTCCACTCTATTGAATGAGGAAATTTTCATTTCAAGCAAACCCACAAAAATACATCATTGTCTCTAACTACTTCTTTTAGATATAGAGAAGCTTGTTTTTTGCGAGCTCCTCTACAATTACAAAACATCATAGAAGTCATTGTGAATGTATAGGGGAAAGGTTACCCACCCTTTCATTACCATCACCATCTTTCTTTCTACTTCTAGAAAAAAACTTGATAGGCCCCAAACTCTTTAGTTCTTTGGCTAATTTGAATTTAACATTTCTTGAATTACATTCCACATTTGTTTTCACTTTTAAAACTCCTACAGCTTGGTCAACTAGAGGCTTGGAAACATTAGTTATTAATACATTCCCAATTGGATCTCCTACAGATTCACCTGGAACCTCCTATTCCATGTTTATTTTTATGTTAGCTTCATTGGAAACTTCTACTTCCCCTTCCTCAATTAAATCAGATAACGCTTCAAATTTATTAATTCCTTTAAGAATGGTTGTAGAATTCTTAGTAGCATCAATTATTTCTTCCAAAATTTTACTATCTTTGCTAATAACTGCTATTTTTCCATCTTTAGACAAATTTTCATCTTGGATTTGCACTGGAGCCAAGTGATCTATACTTCCCTTTTTTTTCTCAATAACTAATTTTTCCACATATCTATGAGTATTAGGATTCCTTCTTTAAAAGCCCGAGTTCTTTTTATTGAAGATCTTCTTCCTCCCATAATTGACATGGATCCATGGTTATAAGAAGAATTGACTTCCTTAAAACTATCTTCCTCCTTATCTTCAGAATTTGTAGGATTAAAGGCTCCACCTTGTAAAGCTGTCCTCTCTCCACTATCAATAGATTTAGATACAACCCTATTTGTATCTATCACCATCTCTTGACATTTGCTAATTGAATTACAAATCCTTCTACATTTAAAGCAAAGATTAGGAATCCTCTCATATTCAAATTTCTGAAAAAATCTTCCTGAATTCCCTTCCACCCAAGCACCTAGAGGTAGTTTGTTATCCAATTGAATGTGGACATAAACCCTTGCAAATTCTCTTCTCCCCCATTGGAACATATTATCATCTATTAGACAAGGTTTTCCCAATTTCGAAGCAATCCTACACACATTGATATCATCTTAGCATTGAAGTGGTAAACTAGGAATCCTAATCCATATTGGTGTTGTTAGACCCTTTAATGAATCCGAAGAGAATGAAGGAGACCACTTTTCCACGCCAATTATTTTTCCCTTGACATACCATGGTCCATTAGAAAGAACCAATTCCATTGTTTCCTCATCTTCAAAGGAACAAAGCATCCAACACTTACCAAGCCAAGTGAGATTGAATTTGCCTAAATGCAACCATTGCCTCCTCAATTCAGAGTTTAGCACATATGAAGGAATGTTTTCCCTAAACACTTTGACCACTAATGCCTATTGTAGTTTACTTGTATTTTCCAACACATTTTTGTCATATAATTTGATAGTTTCACCATCATCCATTAAGCAATTCCCAATTCCCAGATCAGTAACACTTCTATTGGACTTCTTATTCAAGACTTTAGACATTCCATTACATTCAGGCTCTTTTACATCAGAACATTCAGCTCTACCTTCAGCTTGTTTGCACTGATCTTGATCTCTTGAAATGCATTGCCGAACAACCTCCAGGTATTCAATAGATTCAGTTCTATTTCTTCCATCCGAATCCTTAGGAGAGATTACTTCCAGATCTTCAGCAGATTCATCTTCTTCTCCATTTGAATTCCTTTCTGATTGAAAAGTTAAACTTTCATTCTCAATAACTACATCAGTCTTCTTTACAGACCCACAAGAATAGGAAATCAGAGCAGCTTCAAAACATATTTTTGAATCTTCATTTTTCTTGTGAATTTTGAAATCATATTCAAACAAAACACTCTTTCCCATTATCTTCAATTGGTGATCAATCACCATCACTGGTAAATCTTACTAACGTGCCAATTTGTTTTTTAAAAAATCAGTTTCTCTGTCTAACAATTCCCATAATTTCTCTCTCTAGCGCAAATCTCATTTTAAGTTGATATTGATCAACTGTACTATTTTCTCTCTCTACTATAGTTGGTTGGTGAAAAGTTTTTAAGGGCTTCCCTACTGAGCTGTGAGGGCAAAAAGAGAAGAATTGTTAATTATACCTGAGCCAACTACTTTCCAAGTGGTATTATCTCCTAGTTTTACCTTACCTCATGACCTGGCCTCTAGTGCAATGAATTTCTTCAAATCACCCGTCATTTATCTCGAGCATCCACTATCCTTGTACTATATTCTCTCACTAGGTATTTTGTGAAAGCACCCCTAAAAATTCAATTAAAAGTTAGATTTGAGAACTCAGGTGAGTTTGGGTTCCACCTTATGCATTGATGAATGAGATGTTTGCATGCTATGTTGTGATGCAAGTAATTTTGGCCTCCATACTGGACGTGTCAGATGGTGGTGGATAGTGCAAGTGCGGGCTATGCAACCTAGCATGCCACATGAATGATACCTAACCCCAGAGAATAGATTTATTAGTCTATGATGGGAGATGTGCTTCCTCCTAGGGGTAAATAATGTATGCTATGTTGGTGACTTTTGCCAATGTGCCAAAGTAGGTGATGGTTTATGGTTTTGAAGTGCATTTATTTTTTCTTGTAGAGATTTATTTATACTCTCTAGATTAGACAATTCTATTTTTAATACATGCTCCCTATCATCTACCTCTGTTGCACATGCCTCTAATTTCTTGAATGAATTTTGTAGTTCAACATGCGATGTCTTCAAGAAATTATATGCAATATATAAATTAATATGCTTCTGATTTAATGCATCATATTCATCAACTAAAGTTATGTGATCATTATCTAAATTTGAATGCTCAATAATCAAACTATCAAGCTTATTTTGCAAATTAGAAAATTCAGTATTCAAGTTAGCATACATCTTCTTAAGTTTACTATATGAATCATGATTTTTTTTTTTTTGAAATAATAAACAATTTATCATAGGAAAATAGGCATACCTCATCTTGTTCTAATTGAGCAAGATTATCATCTATCATAAGACATAGGTTTGTTACCTCCTCGTCTACTTCTGGTTCTATTGAGTCTGATGCAGAGTCGACATAAAATGCTTTCTATGTCATATTCTTCCCCTTCTTGAATTTTTCCTTCTCCTCTCACTTATCCTTGACTAGGTGAGTCTTTAGGTTGGGAAAATCTATTTGGAGATGTAAAGGTTTCCTGCATTCAAAACATATTATGTCATACGATGCTTTGAAATTTCTGTCGCTTTAAATTTTTCTCCGCTATTGTTGATGACACCTTTGGTTCCTTTTTAAAAAACTTTTGAACTGGTGGGTCATCAATGAAATTTCATTGTCCTCCTCTGCTATAGAGTTATCACTATCTGAATTATCTAATTAAAGAGACACATTCTTCTCCTTCTTCATTTCACCTATATCATTTAGTCTTTGACTCACACGTTGCTCGTATGAAATGAGTGGCCCAAGTAAATTATTAATTTAATACACATTCAAGTCCTTTGACTCAGCAATAATAGTAACATTAGCATCATAAGAACTAGGTAGGAAACATAAAATCATATTAACTTTTTCAGTATAAGAAAGTTCTATACCTAGTGCATTCAAGGATGTCACTATTTGTGTAAATCTAGTATGCATTTCAAAAAAAGTCTCACTAGGTTTTATGCAAAAACGTTCGTAGTCATGCAGTAGAATCTATAACCTAGGCTATTTAACTTCATTATTTTCCTCATTTGTAATACACAATCTATCCCAATCCTCCTTCCCCATAGTTTATGAAGATACTCGTATATAATCATCAAATTTCAAAGATTAGAAAAATAATTAAATATTTAATTAGCATTTATTTTTACATGTTCTCTATCCTCTTAACTCCATCCAGTAAAGGGAATATCTATTTAGGCACCATTAACTATACGAGATAGAGATGACTAACAAGTTCAATTTCTTCTCTCTCAGAGTACCTTCAACAACCAACCACTCATCTCTTTTATTACAAGGGATTATTAAAACATTGCTTAAGTATTAGAACTAAAAAAATCCTGAAATTCAAGTTATCCCATCTTTGTTCATACAGTACGATAGTCGTTCATACTGTATGAACAATCCAAAAACTAGACCCATCTAATGCGATGCAAACAATCATTCAGAAAAATTGTTAAAATTTTGCAAATAAATTGTATTGTACAATCATGAGGTCATCCAATGCTATATGTTTAATTTCTCTATATTCCTACAGGACGATCCATGGGATGAATAAAAATCGTCTCTTTCAACCATCATGTATTATCTTCATCATAGAGTATGGTTAGTTAATTTCTAGCTGGTTATCCAGTATGATGTAACCATCATACCGTACGATTAGTTTTATAATCGTAGTTTTGTTTGGTATGATATTTGGTACGATCAAATAATATCTCTGTCAATCATATAATACGATCAAGATCATATAGTATGACCAACTATAACTAATTAAGCCATAATTTGATTAACTAATTATTGTGGATAATTAAAGCAATAATTTAAAATATTGTACAGTACAATTAGCTTTGTAAATGTATGATTAGTTTAAAAATCATTTTTTTAATTTCTTACTTAATTTATATGGCAGCTAGAGTTTACAAATCAATATAAATCCTATAATATGATATTCATCGTAAAGGAAAATTAGTTTAATATAATAAATGATTTAATTAGATGTTAAAGACTATTTTCTAAAGAGCTGATTATACAGTATGATTATAAGTCATACAATATGATTTGTTAAAAAAAAATTATCATAGCTTTTCCCAGCTCCCCTTGTGTGTTTATGCACGGTCACCAATTGCATATACCCTTATGTATCCAAACTCAAGAAATATAAATTATAAAAAGTTAAAATTAAAGACTCTTTAACTAGACACCCTATTCTACCCAAGCTTTAGTCTTCAATAGTCTTAAGCGGTGTTTGTTTTTCCTGAAACGTTAGTACGCACAAAAAAAAATTCAATATCTAGTATTCACACTAAGAGATCTAAAAAATTCAATCAATAATCTTTGTTATCATCAAAAATACAAGTTAGGGATCCTGTATTACAATAGGTGGTGGATGACATAACCCACAAAGGCAAGAGTCAAAGGTTTAGCTCTTTCCATCATCTCATCGTCAAAGAAGAAAACTTTTTTATAAGGTGTGCTTACATAGCTGAGATAGAAGGAAGCACTATAAACATTGGTTATTAGCACCCACTATCCAATTTAACATATGAGGAGGTGAGTTATGAGGCGGGGCACTCAAAATAGAAGAAGCAGAGGAGTGGAGGGATAGAAAGTGATATCGTTATAGATATAAGTTTATCATGTAAAGACAAATTGAAATAGAGTAGATAAACCAAATAAGTGGTCAAAGAGTACCAGGTTTTAGGCATTTTGAGAGCGAGGTACGCCAATAGGGATACACAATGGTGTCAAAGGCTAGAGGCACATGACGTCGCATGGGCAGTTTCAATTAGTTTGGGGTATATCAGATGATTGTTCGCATGCAGCACCAGCTCTATTTAGAGGAAGCTAACATCTAAATCCATAAAATAATAAGCATGATGATAAGGAAATTACCATTAAGAACAATGTTTTGGGGAAAAAAATATTCTACTTCCTTATAATATTACTTGATTACAATGTGTTGACTAGGGGTGCAAGTGAGCCGAGCAAGCTCGCGACCTGGCTCGAGCATGACTCATTTATATGCTCGCGAGCCAAGCTTATCGAGCTCCCGAGTCAAGCTTGAGCTTGAGTTTGAGCTCGTTTGGTAAACGAGCTCGAGCTTGAGCTAGCTCACGAGCTCGTGAGCTCGCGAGCCGGCTAGAATAATGATTAAATATGAAAATTAAAAAGAAACAAAATGTTATGTAAATCCTGTGTGTATTTCAAAGTTATCGTGCATTAAACTCAAAATATTTTTTGTTATTTCTCAAATCCCACATATTTCCAAAGTTCTCTCTCTCACTAATAGACAGAAGTGAGTGCTCCAAAGCTAATAAATGATGATGTAAAGTGTTTTAGACAGTTGAATAATAAATGCATATTATTCACTCATTCAGCTCTCTCTCTCTCTCTCTCTCTCTCTTCTTCTCTCGTCTCTCTCGTTTAAAAGAGCATGCTGAAGCTCAAAACCGATGAAACAGAAGGTAAAATGGACCGTGCCGGAGTTTGACGACGCTGATGATTTATAATTGAGATGAGTCGAGCTCGACTTTTGAGTTCGACTGAGTTCAAGCTCGAGCTGCGTATTCTAACAGTTGAGTTATGCGAACACCCTCCTGGCCTACTCGACCAACTCATTTGCACCCTAGTGTTGACATTGAAAAAAGAAAGTGAAATGAATAATAAATTTAAAAACTTTATATTATAAATATTTTCTTCCTTTGATTGTATAATAACAGTTATACTGTGTGTCTTAAATTTGGACTTTTATTTTTTTTTGGTTAAAACCCACCAAGGTGCCTAGTGTTAATGATTCAAAAGACGGTTCACAGGTCTAAAAAGAACCCAGCTCCCTACTGCTCGAAAAGAGCTCAAGTAAAAAGTAAAATATAAAAACGCTATGAGCCGGTGGTTCCCTTTTTTCTACCATTACAAAAATAGATGCACATAAACTTAGGTCTGTGTAAAACAGACCAAAAAAGGAAGCACTGCTAGATGCTCATTCTGCTCATTCTTCGCTGCAAAAAAACCAGTAATAATTTCAAAAATACTAATACGCAAAATAAACTAACCTTGGCAACCTGTACACTCTTTTAACGAGAGAGCTAAAAACTTCCTGGCATAATATAACAATAATAACCTAGGTCAAGTAAAAGATAGACCATCATAGATACAAGCAACTACATGCAGGCTATAGGAATTCAGGTTTTTACTATCAATCAACAGCCAAAAAAAGTGTCAGGAACAGGAAAATTTAAGAAATTAACATATCAAGCCTTTCTGTCAGTGCTTGTGACCACAAGTGGAGAAAAGACTGAGCACAGTAAGGAATCCAGCAGAAAATCACTCCATGCAAATGAAACAACTCCGAAAAATACACCCAGACAGGACACAAAGTAGAACATCAAAATTCAAGCCGGACAACCCAGCAAAAGGAAGAACAGAAAATTGGCCCAGAAACTAAATACTCTAAAGAACAAAAAAACACATTCAAGAAGCCCGATTATACACGTCTACAGATAATAGCATGGTTCAGGGCATTATCAATCTCGAAAATATATCACTAGTACATAACAACCAAACTTAGCCAACCAATCCGCACAAATTCATCTCTGAAATATACTTAAGCGAGGTTTAGCTTAAACATGGCCATGCTGAATCTTCTAATGAGATTGAGAATACTGCGATTAACAAATTTCTTATTAATCAATTGAGTAAGCCAGCACGAGCATCAACTCAACTTGACTAAATAAAATCCTTAGAGCAAACATAGCTCCAAACCTATTGATGACCTTATGCTAGCAAAATAGCTTTACACGGATATAAGGGCCCGCAAAGCAAAATCTACCATCACCATAGCAGTCCGCAGTAATTCCTCCATCCAGCAGATAACCGTTCAACGACCATCGTATGTCAAGCTTAAAGAAAACTGAAGGTTTTAACAACTAACCAAACAGCTCCTATTTACCCTGATACTTTAAATCACATTCCAATAGCCTCAGCATATTTACCACAATGTTTTGGAAATGTTTCTCATTAATAAGTTTAGCAATAGAAACTCTGAGAGACTTTATAATTAACATTGCAATATGATTAGCATCAAGAATCTTAATACCTTATAGCTTAGACTCATTTCAGCCTTTCCATATGTAATATAAATTAAAAATAGGACAAAATGTTTTACAATATGACGACCTTAGCAGGAATCATCTGTTAGAAAGCATACATTATTCTCATACCCGGACGTGAAAGATTGTTTTACCGATTAGAAAAAATCTCCAAACAGTTTGGCCATATGGCTATTAATAAAGACATGTCATACCAATATACTCAATTTAAACAGCACTG
>NW_021320133.1:446875-467019 GCF_001605985.2 Dendrobium catenatum | reverse complement strand
GTATTGCAATACTCGGAGGGCACCTCCGGGGAGTGGATGTAGGTCGAGTTGACTGAACCACTATAAATTTCTGTGTTCTTCTTTCTTGCTTCAACACTTTAAATTTCCACGCTTATTTTTTATTTATTTTTTTTTGTGATTTTGGTTTATGAGATTTTACTTCTTTGTGAAAAGAAAATTTTTAAAATACCAATTCACGCCCCCTCTTGGTTAGCTTGGGTCAGTTCTATAGGGCTTAAAATCCCTAACGAACTTTCAAAATCCTTTTGGATAGGAAACGAAGTCTTATTCTTCTAGGTTTAGTCTACCCCTTAGAACAGACAAAGTGTCCCAAGACTGAGCTAAAGCTTGTTTAACATGTTGTTCTACCATTTCCTTTATGTTGAGTGACTAAATTGATTCTATTTCTTACTTTGCCTATTTATTCTCTACATATTCTTTAATAATTTATGTATTTAATCATCCACATTTAGTTATCAGGCAATATACTTGATATGTGCATTTGATGTAAGAGATCCTTTACTCTACATGATATCCATCACATCTATCATCTCTTTTATTTTAACTTCCATCCTTAGAATCTATTCATCCTTTTAATTTAACAGCTCTGTAAGATGCTGAGTTGAATTCACTATATCCCTTTCATCTACTTCAACATCTACAAATTTTGCATTACCTTTAGTTTTTTTATTTTTCTCTCTGAAAAGATTAATGAGTATCTACGATATTGATAATCCTAAACAATTCTTCATCTTATGAATTTATTCATGCATTCTCTATAGCTTTTTGTTTATTTATCTGTCTGATACTCTACTTTAAATGATCCATCATTTCTACAATTGATCTTCCCACCACATTATGCAAATCAACTAGAGTATATTTTCTAATAGATGAGGATTAAACTTTAACTTTTCTTTTTCTCCTTCTTTCCTTCGATGCAATATTTTTATGAGTGATAAGTGCATTCAAAGTAGCTATCATTTTTTGCCACCAAACATTCATCTTGTTGAATAATAAGGCTATATGATTTTTTAATAATAGTCCCTTCTTTATCAAAATAGGAAGATGATTCACTACCATGTAAATGATGTCGATCAACTCTTGGTGAATGATGACCCAAAATGATGAGTAAAAGTTCTACTTGGAAAATTTCTAGATTGATTAAAAGAATAGGGAGATACTTGATTATCCAATCATTGGGCTAATGAACCATACCCCAAAGATTTGATAGGAGCTTTTGACTCTGATTACTTGGTGATATCACTTGATGATTAACTACCAGGAGGTTGTTAGATCCGCGATGATAGTCAATTGTTACAATAGGTTTATGACTTTCAAAGTAACTCTTCCCTTGGAAGAAGGTGAAACTACTTTCTCTTGATGTAGTTATGATCCTAATGTAATAACTATCACATCCTTAACATCATTGAAAATTTTTATCTTTGATTGTCCATAACTAGTAGCACAATTTTAGATCAATCCATCTAGTAGGGATTTAAACTTCTTGATTCTTTTAGGCAAAAAGGGAATGGGAATAAATGGCTGTTTATGGAATGGAGGGGGTGGAGATTTAGTGATTCTTATGATACTTTCTTCTCTCTCTATACCATAATATGGATGGAAATGACTTCCACCTAACATGAAAGTATTCTCATTAACTTTAGGCCTTTTAGGATTTGTTTTTAAGGCTTCCTCAGTTAGAACAGTCGTCAACATTAATTTCTTCCTCTAATACCTTGTCCTTCTTGGCCTTCCATCATAAATGATGGTTCTTATTTTATTGAATTGATTAGAAGCTAAGGATGACATAATATTTAACTTATTTTATGGAGGACAAACAAAAAATTTAGTTTCTAATTAAGAGGGGATTGAGAGAACATCATTCTACAGGGGTGCTACAAATCTATTCCTAATTTTGAATTTGATAGTTGGTACGAATTTAAACATGGGAGAAGTAAATTGTAGTACATTGATAGTCATAACAAGGTTTTCTACTATAGATCTGAATTATATCATATTTCCTTGAACAGAGGTTTCTCCAAAAGTGATGTTCAAGCTATCAAAAAAAGTTGAACATTAGTTTCCCAACCATCTCTTTATGTAATAGAAGTAGAATGTTGTATCAGTTACTGAACTCATTAACTCAAAATTTTATGGAGTTTGGAGCTCAATTGGTGGTATAAATACCAAATCCTATTTTGAAGTATCTTATTGATGGGGAAAATAACATTAAGTACTTTCATGCTTTAGTTAAGAGGAATAGAACTAGAAATTGGATTAATAAAATTAACTTTGTTGATGGCTCTTTCACTAAAGATGCTATGGAAATTGCCACATATGGTGTGGATTTTTTTTAAAGTTTGTTTAATAAAAATTTCATTCCTACTTTTATTGACAAGCCAAAAATTATTCCTCACATCATTAACCAAGATGTTTATTTGGGTCTTACTGCTTCTCCTACTTTGGAGGAAGTGAAGAAGATGGTGTTTGATTTGAATACTGAGTTTGTTGCTAGTCCGGATGGCTATACCACTAAATTCTTTCAAAAAACTTTGGACATTATTAATATTGATCTTTTTAATGCTATTTTAGATTTCTTTGTTGGCAATAATATGCCTAAGTTCTTCTCTTCCAGCTCTATTGTGCTTATTTAAAAAAATAATGGAGTTGGTACTTGGAAGGAATTTAGACCTATAAGTCTTTGTGCCTTTTTTAGTAATGTGATCTCTAAGTTTCTTATGAACCGCCTTTCTCCTTTAATTCCTAGAATTATTACTCCTAACCAAATTGATTTTATTAAAGTTAGATAATTTATAGATAACATTTTATTAGCTCAAGAACTTGTGCATGATTTGGATGTTAGGGTGCCTGGAGGTAACATTATTTTTAAATTGGACATAGCCAAAGCCTATGATAGCATTAACTAGGATTTTTTTTACCATGTTTTGACTTTTTTTGGCTTTAATAATGGTTTTGTTAACCTTATTAAATAGACTATTGAAATTTTCATTTTTTCCTATTATTATTAATGGAAAAAGTAATGGTTTCTTTAAGTCCTCTCATGGGTTGAGTAAGGTGATCCTATCTCTCCAGCTCTCTTTGTTATTGTTATGGAATATTTATCTAGAGGCATTTCCAATCTTTATGAGAATTATCTTATCAACTTTTAAAAAACCTTGGATGGGTTTCCTATTTTTCTTTTATGTTTTGCTTACAATGTTATCATTTTTTCAAATGCTTCTCTTAACAGGGTTAATATAATCATGAGTTTTTTAAATAAATTTGAAAGTTGTAGATGTCTTTATATTAATAGAAATAAGAGTTGTTTTATTGTTTCTAACAATGTTCCTCAAGATTAAATGCTTGGTATTAAGAATATAACTTGTTTCTCACTAGGCTCCTTGCCTCTTAAATACCTTGGGGTACCTCTTTACAAAGGTAGAAAAAAAACTTTTCTTTTTCATGATCTTATTTTGAATGTGCAAAAAAAGCTTTATTCTTGGAATTCTAATTTCCTTAATTTTTGAGGTAGTCTCACTCTTTTAAAAGTTTTTTGTGTTCTTTACTTGTGTATATTTTCAATCTTTGCAACCTACCATGCTATTTGTAATAAGATTAAGAAATTACTAAATAAGTTTTTTCGGCGTGGTTCCAGTATGAATTTAAAAATCATTTGCTCCTCCTGGAACAACTGTTATGGTGTGCCTGAAGAAGGGATCTTAGGGTGCAAGAATATGTAGGATTTTTTTTAAGGGTAAACCCTTGGAGGGGCCTACATGTCGATTAAAATAAAGGATTGCAAGGTCCTTAAAGGGGACCTTCAGCCCACTAATGCTCAAACAAGCTACAAAAAAATCCTAAAAAAAACCTACGAGTCAATGGTCCTTAATGTTATAATTAACAAAATCACCTAGTAACATTCTTGGGCTGCTAGAGCATAGCATCCACAAAGGAAAGATAAATAATTAATCACTAAGTGCAGTCTTCCTCCAAATGTTGAACAAAATATCAACCAGCTTCACCTTCCCTTTAACCTGCAAGAGTAACTAAGAACAAAGGAAAACCAGACAAGGAAATAAATGGATATAATATAAAGGAAAAATATTAGTTAAAATAAGGTACCTATGATACTTAACAAAAAAGGAAATAAAGATACTCCCATCATCATAAGTGATCACAGTGCCATAATACCATATGATAGTACCACGTAAAGCATAAATTAACCCCCTATAATCTAAATTCAAAGCCACCTAGCCAAATTAGATAGAACTAGCAGGGAAACAATACAAACATAAGATCCCTTAATCAAAGGAGAAGCCAATACAAAAACACATCTAGCTTTCGGCACAAGCAACAAAACAAAAAAAATCCAAAAAAAAAAAAGGATTATAAAGAAAGAAATGAAATCAGGGCCAAAAGAGCTCAGGAAGAAAGTCCTACCATAACCATCATGATTATAACTCTAGTACCACTCATTTATAAACTCGTAATCACTCAGGAATAAGGAGATGCAGCATAATTGAGTAAAGGAAAGCATTAGAAGACAATAGACCATCACAAATAAGTTGGCAGCAAATAAAACTTTCCATAAACCAGAAGAGCTCAGTTATAGAATGAAAAAAATATGTATGATTTATCTTACGCTTTCTCTTACAAATTGTGGTTTACTTTTTGTTCCAAAATTTCTCTGTGGGTCAAGTTCATGACTAAAAACTATTATGCTAGGAAGCATCCTACTACGTGCTATTATAATAATGGTTATTCTAGGGTGTGGAAAAGGCTTTGCAATATCGAATGGATTGTTGAACCTCATGTTAAATGGGGTATGGGAAATGCTAAACTCTTTTTTGGAAATATTAGTGTCTTACCATTCAATCCATAGAATCCTTTATTTATTCTTCCTCTACATCCGCTATTAAAGTTGATGCGTTTATCACTAACAATATTTGGGATTATAATAAACTGGTTGATATCATTTCTGAAACTGTTATTGCTAGAATTTTGAATATTCCTATTAATACTGATTTTTTGAAGATTTATTATTATGTCATTATCTCATAATGGTTTGTTTACCTTAAAAGATGCTTGGCATGAGTTTAAGGAGAAGCTTTGTGTTAAGAAAGTTTACTCTATGATTTGGCATAAGAGTATTCCTAAGACTATTTCTTTTTTTATTTGGAGAATCATGCGTAATTATATTCCTATTGATGATAATTTGAGAAAGAGATGTTTTATTTTACTTTCTAAGTGTTAATGCTTCTTTCATGAAGAGAATATGAATCATGTATTTAATTCTGGTCTGATTGCTATAGAAAATTGGTCTTATATTGATGAAATTTTCAAGTTAAATCAGTTTAGTGCCCATATTTCTATTAATACTATGCTTGATTCTTGGTTCATTAACTCTAAAGATCATATAAGAAATGTCATTCCATAATTAATTTTATGCTTTTTGCACTACAGGAAAAATGTCAAATACCGGCGGTTTGCACCGGCGGTTTATGGACCGTCGGTATTACCGGCGGCGTCGCCGGCGGTCTAGCCGTCGGACTCTAACGACGGCCAAATCGGCGGCTTAGCTACGATACACCGTCGGTAATACCGACGGTCTATAAACTGCCGGTAAACCGCCGGACATCAATATGAACCGGCGGTTTACCGACGGTCTAAACCGCCGTTGATAAGTGATTTTTTTCCGGCGGTCCGGACCGCCGGAAAACCGCCTGTAAAATTCAGGTGGTTACCGGTGGTATTAGCCGCCGGAAAACCGCCGCAAAAATAAACCGCCGGTAACACGCCGTCGGAAATGGTTTCCTACGCAATTTTTTCCGACGGTTTACAAACCGCCGTTAGACCGCCGGTAACATTAAAAACCGCTGGTAAATCTAGACTAACCGCCGGAAAAAATCGCCGATTTTTAGCGTTTTTCCTGTAGTGTTGTGGCTTACTAGAAATAATTCTATTTTCAATAATTGTAATATGGATTACCATAACATTATTAGGAACATTAAAGATAAAGTGTTCAATCTTTTCTCTGCCAGCCTTTTGACTTCCAAAAATTTCAAAAAAAAAATTTTTGTTGCTCATAATTTTGGTATATCTCTGCATTATAGAAATACTTTAGAAGAACCTACGTTGGTTCAGTGGATCAACCCTCTCCAGAATATTTATAAATTAATTATTGATGGGGCTGTTAAAAATAGTTCTTATGGGTGTGGTGGTATTATTAGGAATGAGAAAGGGAATAGGATTATATGTTTTTCCACCCCATTGAAGGCGTGTTCAATTGTGATGGCTGAGCTCTCTACTATTTTTAATTATCTTAAATTATGTATTTTTCTTGGTATTACAAATATTTGGATTGAGGTGGATGCCACTTCCATTATCCAGTGTCTTATGAAGCAGATAAATAGTATTTATAACCCGAATCTCTTTCATCTTATGAGAGAAATTATTTCTCTTAATTTTTGTTAACTTTAAAATTACTCATATTTATAGGGAATAAAATTCTTATGTTGATTATCTTGCAAATTTGGGTTGCAATTTGAATTATTTTGCGGATTTTATTGATACCAATTTATCTAATTTACTGAAAGGTATGATTAGGTTGGATAAAATTTGATTACCTTATGTTAGAATTTAGTTTTTTTTTTGGCTCTGTCGTTCCTTGGCTCTATTCTGATTGTGGTTTATACTATTGTGTGTGGTTCTATTTTTTCTCTGTTCAGTGTTGCGTGGCTTTTGTTTATGGATTCTATGCTATTCAACATTTCATGGTGTATTAGAGCTTAGGGCTTACGTAGTGATTTGAATTGTTGGAACCCTAATTTAAACCCATTTTATTGCTCTTCTATTCTTAGGAGTCTCATTAAGAATTGGCTGAGTTAGGTGTTAATAAGTTGGAGCTGGATTTGTTGGCCTAGGTGGCTGTATTATTGAAGTTTGTCAGATTTCTCAGGGGTTCCCCTCGGTTGGGCTTTGGGCTGGCCTCCTTGGATGTCTTTCTTATTATCTATTATCGGTTGGGTTTATCCTTTATCTGCTGGGTGTGTGATGGGACCGAGAAGTGTAATTCTGCTACCATTTTGGTTGTGATGGCTTACTGCTTATAGTTTCTAGCTATTACTCAAGTCTGCTACATTTCTATATTCTTAAAAGCATTGGGGTTTTCATCATGATGGTTGCTATGGGGTTTATCTTCTTGAGCTCTATTGGCCCTATTTATTTGATAGGTTTCCTCAATTCTTATTCAGGCTTGTTTTATTTCTTTTTCTAGTTCCTGGCGGAATTTCCTCTTCTATTCAGCTTGTTCATGTGGATATGGATTTGTTATGTTGCTTATTATTTGTATTTGGATGGTTTGGATATTGAGAAGTAGTTTTGGGGTTAAATGTTGGGTTAATCATTAACTTCCTTGATGTTGTCGATTAGTTTTTGGGTCTATTGGGGTTATTTGCAGGGTTGGTTTTTTCTCCTTATTGATGTTGGATGCATGTGATATGTATCAGCTGGTTGTTACGGGTTTCCAGATGTTGGTTTTTCTTGGATTCCTGCTCTTATTAAGCTAGCTTGGCTAGTACTATGAATTCTTTTAATAGGTTATTAATCATAAGTTATGTAGGGCTTATCTTCACACTTATTTTATATAATTCTAATGGGAATCTTTTCTTATCTAATTATAATCCATTGAGTTATTTCTATGGTATGCTATGTTTTGTTTTTTATTGCTATCGTTATCTAAAGCATGTTATTATGAATGAGTATTTTGTGACGTGAAGATTAATTTTTGTAGGAAGAATGAGCTCAATGTCTATGTTTTCTTCTTTCTTTTTTGGTTGCTATTTACTTACAGCATAAGATTGTTATTAGGTGCTTTTGTAATTCTTAATATAGGAGACCATCTCCTCATAGGATTTTTTTTTTGGACTTTTTTGTAGCTCTATTGAGCATTAGTGAGCTGAAAGTCCCCTTTAACGTCTTTATAATATTTAAATTTTATTAATGCATAGGCCTCTCTGTGGGTTTCCCCAAAAAAAAAGTGATATAAACTTTGAAAATTAGTTATTTAATTTATAACATTGACTTGTTATGTCTATTGATGTTAACTTATAAAATCAGAAAACATAAGAAAAAAAAATTACTAATTTGTTCCTCACAAGTAGAAAGGACAACTGATCTTCTCATAAGATTGTATCCCTGATCAGATCAGGTACAACTACATATTATTTAACCAAAACAGTAGCTTGTTCAGCATTTCGCTTCATGCATCACATAAATCTTAGTTAAAAAAAAGAAAAACTTCTATTTTTTGCATGGAAACTAATAAAATCATAGATTTGTACCAGAGAAAAGGGTTGGATAATTCCCTTGAAATAAAACTCTAATTCAATTTTATGTATTACATAAAAGATTTATTGGTTCAACATGGCAATTAAACAAAGAAAAATGAAAAGCTCTACCATTTAATTATATGTCCAACATTATAGATTTATAATTTGTCAATATATTTCCATTCAAGCAGTTTGATAAATAAAGAAAGAATATTTTTTGTATTATAAATTTGCTACTGATCCACCACTTTCATAAGATCTCATGTTCATATTAACTAGTCAAAATATATACCATACTATCAGAAAATTAAAAAACCACATATCATGATTAGGCATTCTTTTTTGGAGAGCAGGTGAGCGAAAAATCATATATACTATGAATGATATTCCCTTAAAAAAATAATGTAAAGAAACCTACATTGTTCAGAAGTAAATTTCTGAAAGAAAAAGTAACATATGGTTCCTCAATAACTGCATCTTGATTTCTAACACCATTTAACTACTCTGACATGTTTTCTTTGATTAACAAACTCAATTCATCAATCACTGCAATCAAAGCATACTACATCAACCTAAAGGACCATCTCATAAAGAACCAATCAAAAACCTGGATGTTAAAATGAATAACAAGAAAAATAACAAATACATGAAGTAACATCGATAACTTATCAAGAAATATATTTGAACAACAAGTTTAACATATTCTTCTCAGATAAAAATAATAATAATGAAAATAACTCAAGTCACAAGCTGGATGCTTGTATCTCACAAAGCCAAGCATGTGTGAAATTTGATATGCCTTGGAGACAAAAACAGCCAATACAAGAGAAGAACAACAAAATTTATCGATCGCAATTTTTGTCAAAAATTCACTGAAAAAAATTTTGACAGATTTTTTTTCCATTAATAATTTTTCAAACGTGTCTTTAACATAAAAAATTCACAAAAAATACTAATTAATGATGGATTTAACTTATTTTTTGTTGAAAATAGCCATCAAAAATGCCTTTTTTGTATTGGTGCAACCCTAGCCTAATAGCCCAAAATCGTGCAATCCCTCTCATTCCTGCCCTCATCTATAGTCTCGCTCATGCTGGGGCACTCTTGCACGTAGCTCGTGCTCCACTCACGTGATGCGCTCTTACACCCATTATTTTTGTGTCAGATAAGGTCAACTCAGTAACCCATGGGTCAGGTTAGGATCTGAATTTCTAACCTATTTATCTAATTAGGTTGACCTAAAGTTGGATCTTTTGAAGGCATGTAAATTTTAAGTTTGAACCAAACCCAATTCAAAAATTCATTTTGGCACCCCTAATTTCAGCCGTAGGTTATAGTCACCTACTGAGGTGTTATCACATCATGATTTTCATATATTTTTTGGAAGGGCTCAGAATCCAGTAGAGTGAGACAGATTAGGTCTTAAAAGTTTAATTTTATTTATTTTAATACTTTTATTTTATTCTTTTATAAAATAGAATAAGTAGAGATAGATTGATATTAAAGAATGAATGTCTGATTATTATATATGAATTTTAAGGAATGAATATAGATCTTTTTGATATTATAGTTGCTTTTTATAGTTTTTATTTATTTAAATAAGATTAGTGGCTTTTGTAGATTAATTAAAATAATATAAATTATTCTTCATAATTTAAATCTAGAAGCATCAAAACTTTTGGTATCAAAGAAATAGTAATTGGAAGAATTATAATGTAACTAGAGCTATAAAAATTGAATGAGATTAATAGTGATAAGATTTATTTTCTTTGCATTCATAACACACAAATTTATGATTGAATTCCAATTTGATAGTAAACAGAACTAGCACTACAAGAAAAACCCTCATTTTCGACAAAATTTTTGGTGGAAATAAATATGTTAGAAATTCTGGTATATTGTTTTGTCAGGATTTATGGAAGATTTTTTATGGAATATAAATATTCTAGAATTTTTTTTATAAATATCTAAAATTATTATTATTTTTAAATTAAATTTAATTAATTTAATTAATTTAATTAAACATTTGTTAAATTAAATTAATTAAAATTTTAATAATACAATATTCAATTAAATAAAATATATTAATTATTTCAATCATCAAAAAAATTAGTATTAATTTAAAAATAAAAAATTATTTAGTATTAATTTTTATATTCTATTAGTTATAATATAAAGTGGCATGATGATCGGGCGGGGATGCAGGCGCAAGGCTGGGGTTCGAACCCCGCCATAGGCCTACACACTTGCAGGCTGCTATGGGTCATGCAAATGGGCATACTAGCGGTTTGCGCACTTCGACATGCGGCAATTTTCAGACATGTGTTTACCATAAAAAAATCACCAAAAATACTAATTAATGATGGATCTTACTTATTTTCTAACAAAAATAGCCATCAAAAATGCCTTTTTTATAGTGGTGCAACCAAAGACTAATAGCCAACAATCCCACACTCCCTCTCATGCCCACCCTCATCTATAGTCTTACTCATGCAGGGGCATTCTTGCACGTGGCTCGTGCTTCACTCACGTGTCACGCTCTCACACTCGTTGTTTTTGTGTCAAATCAGGTCAACTCGATAACCCTTTGGGTCAAGTTATGGTCTGAATTTCTAACCTATTTGTCTAATCATGTTGAGCTCAAGTTGGATCTATTGAAGGCATGTCAATTTTAAGTTTGAAACAAACCCAATCCAAAAATCCATTTTGGCACCCCTAATTGCAGTTGTAGGTTATAGTCATCTACTGAGGTGTTATCACTTCATGATTTTCATATATTTTTTGAAATGGGTCAGAATCCAGTGCAATGAGATAGATCAAGTCTTAAAAGTTTAATTTTATTTATTTTAATATTTTTATTTTATTCTTTTATAACCTAGAATAAGGAGAGATAGATTGATATTAAAGAATGAATGTTTGATTATTATATATGAATTTTAAGGAAAGAATATAGATCCCTTTTATATTATAGTTGCTTCTTTTAGTTTTTATTTATTTAAATAATATTAGCGGCTTTTGTAGATTAATTAAAAAAACTTAAATTATTCTTCATAATTTAAATCTAGAAGCATCACAGCTTTTGGTATCAAAGAAATAGTTATTGGAAGAATTATAATGTAACTAGAGTTTAGAGCTATAAAAATCGATTGAGATTAATAGTGTTAAGATTTATTTTCTTTGCATTCATAACACACAACTTTATGATTGAATTCCAATTTCATAGTAAAAAGAATTATACTGGCACTAAAAGAAAAACCCTCATTTGCGACAAATTTTCTAGTGGAAAAAAATCCGTTAGATTTTCTCGCAAGATTTATGGAAGATTTTTTATGGAATTTTAAATATTCTATAAAATTTTTATTATAAATATCTAAAATTATTTATTTTGTTAAATTAAATTAATTTAATTCAATATTGCTAAATTAAAATAATTAAAAGTTTAATAATTCATTATTCAATTAAATAAAATATATTAATTATTTTAATCTTAAAAAAATAGTATTAATTTCAAAATAATAAGATTGATTAGTATTAATTTAAGATTATATTAGTTAGAATATAAAGTGGCATGATCATTGGGCAGGGTTGCGGGCGCAAGGCTGGGTTCAAACCCCGCCATAGGCTTACATGCTTGCAGGCTGTGGTGGGCCATGCAAACAGGCATACGGGCGGGCTGCGCACTTCGGTGGGCGGTTAATTTTCATATGTGTGTTTACCATAAAAAATTCACCAAAAAATACTAATTAATGATGGATTTACTTTTTTTTTGGTGAAAATATCCATCAAAAAAGGCTTTTTTTAGTGGTGCAACCCTAGCCTAATAGCCCAAAATCGCGCACTCCCTTTCATGCTCACCCTCGTCTATAGTCTCGCTCATGCAGGGGCATTCTTGCACGTTGCTCGTGCTCCACTCATGTGATGAGCTCTCACACGAGTTGTTTTCGTGTCAAATCAAGTCAACTCTGTAACCATTTGGGTGAGGTGAGGGTTTGAATTTCTAACTTATTTGTCTAATCAGGTTGAGCTCAAGTTGGACATACTGAAGGCATATCAATTTTAAGTTTGAACCAAACCCAATCAAAAAATCCATTTTGGCACACCTAATTGCAGTTGTAGGTTAGAGTCATCTAATGAGGTGTTATAACTTCATGATTTTCATATATTTTTTTGAAGGTGTCAAAATCCAATGGTGTGAGACAAATTAGGATTAAACGTTTAATTTTATTTATTTTAATACCTTTATTTTATTCTTTTATAACCTAGAACAAGGAGAGATAGATTAATATTAAAGAATGAATGTCTGATTATGATATATGAATTTTAAGGAATGAATATAGATCCCTTTGATATTATAGTTGCTTCTTTTTGTTTCTATTTATTTAAATAAGATTAGTGGTTTTTGTAGACTAATTAAAATAACATAAATTATTCTTCATAATTTAAATATAGAAGCATCACAACTTTTGGTATCAAAGAAATAGTTATTGGAAGAATCATAATGTAACTAAAGCTATAAAAATATATTGAGATTAATAGTGTTAAGATTTATTCTCTTTGCATACATAACACACAACTTTATGATTGAATTTGAATTTGATAGTAAAGAGAACTATACTTGCACTACAAGAATAACCCTCATTTTCGATGAATTTTTCGGTGGAAATAAATCCGTTAGAAATTATGGTAGATTTTTCGATGGGATTTCTTGAAGATTTTTTATGGAAATTTAAATATTTAGAAATTGTGTATTATATATATCTAAAATTATTCATTTTGTTAAATTAAATTAAATTAATTTTATATTATTAAATTAAAATAATTAAAATTTAATAATTTATTATTCAATTAAACAAATATATTAATTTTTTTAATCTTAAAAAATGTTTAATTCAAAATAATAAGATTATTTAGTATTAATTTTTATATTCCAATTAGTTATAATATAAAGTGCATTACGATCGGACAAGGATGCGGCGCAAGGCTGGTAAACCAACCAAAGCTCCACGCTTGCAGGATGCGGTGGGTCATGCAAATGAGCATACGGGTAGTTGCTTACTTTAGCTAGAGTGGCAATTTTACAAGTGTGTTTACCATAAATACTAATTAATGATGGATTTTTCTTTACTTTTTTATGGAAAATAGGCAAAAAATGCATTTTTATAGTTGTGCAACCTAGCTTAATATGAAAGTTTGTTAGGTGTTGTTAGCCCTTATGAACTAGCCCGAGGCTAACCAAGAGGGTGAATTAATAGTTTTCAAAATTTCTTAAAACAAAAGCACGATCTTTTATAAATGATTTAAAACATCAAACCATATAATCATCCATATGAAATAAGTGCGGAATTAAATGTGGAAACATTAAGAAAAGAGCATACCAGATTTTGTATGTTCAGTCACTTGACCTACATTCCTCCACGGAGCTCTCCTTTGGTATTGCACTAAGACACAGTGACTTCCTTTAGCTCCCACAGCAAGGTGGAAGTCTTACACAACCCCTTTCTACCGACCCGATGAGGGTAGAGAACCCGACCTCTTTTTGCTTCCTCCTGAAGCAAGCAGAGAATTTAATCGATTGCTGAAGAAGACATCCAGAGCTTTCAAGGAACAAGGATGATGACTGTGTTTGCAAATTCAGTTTCATAAGATTATGTTTTGATGATTAGCAAACACTCTTACTTCTTTTCGACTTGCCTTTTTACTACTGACATTTTCAGGATTCAAAGATCGGACGGAAAATGAATCAACTCATACTGGGTAGATTAGGGTTGAGTCAGTCTCTAATTTTTTTTTTCTCTTTCTTGAGTCAATTGTAAATGTTTGAAGTGACTGATGTTAAGTAACCTACACACACACATTGAGAATTTGGAATTTCTATTTTTACTCCCTCGTCCCGGACGATATTTATATCGGCCTGGAGATTGAGTTCAAAACAGAAGTTCTAATCAGGATTCTCAGTTAAGCAGCCGTAATTAACTGATCGTCATGGATGATACATTTATCGGACATGACGATATGCTCAAAATAGAAAGAAATAGCTGCCATGATCAATTTAGTATTTTGTATTTTTGGAAATCGGCCTGGATGATCGTACAATCGCCTGGAGATTTGCACAATTATGCCTAAATTGATCCGGCAATCAAGGAAGTAATTTAAGGATGAATTGATATGATTAAATCATCCTGAACGATCGTGGGATCGGCCAGAAACGATATATTTAAAAACCCTTAGTTGCTCTTGGACCATAAATATCATCCAGCACAAATTCAGGGCGATGTTCTGACTGATCAGGATCGGACAGCTCGAATTCAGAACGATGCTCTGGGACAATTTTCCTCTGATTTGAACTGAACGTCCGGGATGATCTGATTTGGCCGGGACGATCAAGCCAATATTTTAATCGCAGTTCATTTTTCAAAGCGGTGTTCTGGCCTGACATCTGTGATTTTGAATTGATCATACAGGACGATGGTATTATCATCTGGTGGACGATAAGTCGGTAACTTGCATTATATAGCTCCTTTGAAAGCTCTTCTATTTAGAGCTATTGTTCAACATTTTTGAACATCTTTTGGCTGTTGTCTTGACCTGAGAAAACCTAAAGGGGGGAAGGAGAGAGAGAGAGGAGAGAGAGAGAGAGAGAGAGAGAGGATTTGTGAGGAGTTCACAAGGGTGCCTCCAAGCATTTGTTCCACTTCTTCTTCCTAGAGTTCTCTTATCCTTAGAAGATTTGAGAGAGATAAGCTCAACGATCGATCGAGGTTCTCTGCCTGCTTCGAGGAAAGCAAAAGGAGTGGGGTTCTTCTGCTTGCCGGGGGTGGAAAAAAGGAGGTGTTTTGTAAGGGCTTCTCCGCTTAGCTGTGGGTGCTAAAGAGGAGATCACGTTGGTCGTGTAAATATCGGAGAGCACCTCCGGGGAGTGGACGTAGGTCAGTTGACCGAAACCACTATAAACCTTTGTGTTCTTTTTTACTGCTTCTCACTTTAATTTTCCGCACTTGTTTTCCGTGGTGACTTTGGTTTGTGATATTTATTCTTGGTTTTTAAAGATTTTTTTTTTTAAATACCAATTCACCCCCCTCTTCGTTAGCCTCGGGACTAGTTCATAGGGCCTAACATCTAATAAAACTTTCAGATTGGAGAATACGACTTGGATCCTTTTCTTGGAGCAACCTTTATGAACCCCTCACAAAAGACTTTCACAAGATCATCTCTCTCCTCTCTCTCCAAGCTTCCCTCTCCTTCTCTTGGCTCAATCAGGTCAAGAAAGAAACAAAATATTCTCCTCTTGAATAAAGAAGATATCTTATAAAAAAGGGCTTAAAGATTTTCCTTATTTGAAACTTGTCGTAAAAGATTGTCTAGGATGATCTGTGTACTATCAGTGTTAGATCGCCCTAACTATCAGTGTATTTTCAACCTTTTTGGCCAAGATATCTAGGAGGGTTGGATTATTAGAAGCCTTATTTATTTCTGACCATTAGGATAATATGCACATCATCTATATGATTGTTCAAGAATATACATATCATTCAGCACACATTCTGGTATCTAGAAGATTTATGTTGGATGATGAAAAAATTAACGTATCGTCCAAGACGATTATGGATCGTCCTATACAATTAGTTTAAAATCAGAATTATCATCTAACCGTCATTTGGTCATCTAGGTGATACACTAGATATTGAGGAATTTCAACTAATATCCAGCATATCGTTCTAGTCATCAGGTGATTCAAGAGAAGACTAAGGTTTTTCTTACGGATTGTCCAGGACAATCTTTGATCATCCAAGATGATATGAATCAATCAAAACCTTAATTACTTTCCTTACTTGCCTGACTAATTAGGCATGATTGTTAATGAATCGTTGAGGATAATATGGGATCATCTTGTATAATTTCTAAAATAAATATCATACCTAAAAGAGTTTGGCGGCTGAGTCTTTCTGATTTGAGCTATCGTCCAAATTTTATTAATATCATCCAGGATGATTTGCTTTAATTCAACTTTCTTAACAAAGATTCCATAAATTATAGTTTTTATTTTAACATATTATCCAGGATGTAAATCCTGGCTTTTATTTTAGAACTTTGGAGGTGTTCCTCTATCTCATTTATGTTTTGCAGATGATTTTATTATGTTTTCTAATGGGACTATTAATAAAATTCAAAAAGTTTATGGATTTCTTTTATCATTTTGAGAGGGTAAGTGGCTTTTGTTGAGATAGTTGCTACTTAGCTTTGGCATGTTTGATATTTTTTTGTAACTTGTATGCTTTTTTATGATTAAAATATTATTGTTTTGATTATTATTTCTCCTAACATATTTGGAAGAATTTTTTTTACTTTGTGTGTACTAAACATTTCAGGAAATCATTACTCCAGATTGTTAAAGACTTTTCAAGTCAAGATCAGTTTAAAGTTTAATTGTAATTGAAGTCTATTTTTTATTTTTAATTGAATCTAGAGAGTGTTGATTGTAATTTGAGAAAACTGAGCAACCACACACCACACACCAGGGAGAGTTTTAAAATTACATTTTAAACTTATCGTACAGTAACGTATCACTTCGTACCAGGACATCTAGTCAGTTATTTACCCAATGAGCAATGGAACGAATAGAACAGGCAAATTTTTTTCTAAGTTCACGTTCTCTACGGACGATAATTTAAAATCGTACTGGGTTGAACGTCTTTATTTTTGCAAAATGCACAGTTCGTACATATGATATTTTTTTTATCTTTACTGGGACTAACTTCTTTTGTTATGTTTTTGTTCATTTTGTCTGACGATTTGTACAATATAAACTTTGAAATTGTTCTGTTCATACCGAACGAAATGATTACCAATTCAACATGTTCGTACGCAAACGTTTTTTTGAAAAGTTTGTACTGCTAAAATAGGTTCAATCGGGATGATCATGAGCGCTCAAAACTTGAAAATCTTCAATTTTTGATAGTTTTTTCTTATCTTTCATATAAAGGAGTCCTAGAAACTATTACAAGAGCCTTGTTGTTGTTTTTCTCTAAAGAGGGATCATTAAGTGTGAATGTTTGGGAGAGATTGTGTGAGTGAAGGTGAGAGATCAAATGAGGGGTTTGTGAGGGATTTCACAAGATTACCAAAAGCGAGGATCTCTTTGTTTCCTTCAAGTTTTTGCCCATCTCTCTAAAGGCTCTTCAAGTTGAAGTCAATAATATCGGTCCGGTTTCTCTTCCATTACTTGGAGAGTTTAAAAGAATGATAAGTGTATCCTTTGGTAGCCATTGTTTCTTCGTTCTTTTGGAGAAAACTTGAAGAGAGAACTTGAAAGGAGAGAGAAGGGTGGAGTTTGAGAGGGAGAAGATCCTTGGAGGGGACTTCAAGGGAATATGGAGGGGAATATTCAAACGGTTGCTCCGGCAAGCTTTGCACCTCATACCAATCGGATTCAATGGTTTGTCTTGAGGGAAGTTTTGAAGAAGAAGATCTCATTGGTGTCAAAGGAACCAGTCTCCGCCACACCGGGGAAGGTGGAAGTAATTTTGTAAAGATTATCCACCTTGCTGTGGGGGCAAAAGGAGAGTCACTAGAGATTTAGTGTAATACTCTGAGGGTGCCTCAAGGAGTGGCATAGGTCAGGTTTGACCGAACCACTATAAATCTAGTGTGTTCTTTCTTATTATTCTTCTGTATTTAATTTTACTGCAAGTTGTTTACTATGTAAAAAAAGTTTATTTTAACTTAAATTAACATACAATAATAATTAAGAAGGTTTTTAAAATCTAAGAGGTAGAATTTTAAATTACAAATTACCCCCCCTCTTGTTTGCCTTGGAAACATTGGCATTAACTTAGGTTTAACAACCTATTCATGATCCCCAACAAGTGTATCAGAGCCTTAATTTCCAAAATCATAAGTTTAGACTATTTTTTAAAAATGAGTATGGCTAATTTTAGGAACTGTAACACATTAGAGGTTTCGATCATTAGACCACCTTTATTTGAAAATATTCTTTTTAGTTTTGAAAAATTTAAATGTCTACTTTTTTACAATCAATAGATTATTCAAATATGATATATGATCAAAGTGGTTATTATGTACGTCACATATTTTAGATGAGAATCAAAACTGATACCCCTTTTTCTTGAATGGAGTAGAGAAGAATACACTTTATGCTAAATTAAATGCTAAATATTGAATTGTTTTATTGTGATTTAAATTCTAAAGATTTATGAGAATATTATATGTACTACCGCAAAGAAATTTGGGACAGTTATGCATTACATATGAAGGTACTAGTGAAGTTCAAGCAATCTAAGTTGAATATTTTTATGCATGACTATTAATTTCTTTAGCATGAAACGCTTATGAGATGATCTTAGACATGTATCTAGGTTATTCAAATTGTAACTCATTGCATGGTTTAGATAAAGAATTTTTTAAACTTTTGAAATAGTCAATAAAATTCTACGTTGTTTACTTAACAAGTTTGATTGCCAAGTTAGGGTCTGAATTTCTAACATATTTGCTAATCAATGTTGGAGCTCAAGTTGGATTTATTGAAGGCATGTCAATTTTAAGTTTGAAACAAACCCAATCCAAAATCCATTTTGGCACCCCTAATTGCAGTTTGTGTTATAGTCATCTACTGAGACTTCATGATTTTCATTATATTTTTTGAAAATGGGTCAGAATCCAGTGTAGTGAGATAGATCAGTCTTAAAAGTTTAATTTTATTTATTTTTAATATTTTTATTTTATTCTTTTATAACCTAGAATAAGGAGAGTAGATTGATATTAGAATGAATGTTTGATTATTATATATGAATTTTAAAGAAAGAATATGATCTTTTATATTATAGTTGCTTCTTTTTAGCTTTTATTTATTTAAATAAGATTAGCGGCTTTTGTAAGATTAATTTAAAAAAAACTTAAATTATTCTTCATAATTTTAAATGTAGAAGCATCACAACTTTTGGTATCAAAGAAATAGTTATTGGTAGATATTATAATGTAACTAGAGTTTTAGAGCTATAAAAATCGATTGAGATTATATTGTGAAGATTTATTTTCTTTGGCATTCATAACACACAACTTTATGATTGAATTCAATTTCATAGTAAAGAGAATTATACTGGCACTACCAAGAAAAACCCTCATTTGCGACAAATTTCTAGTGGAAAATAAATCCGTTAGATTTCTCGGCAAGATTTATGGAAGATTTTTTATGGAATTTTAAATATCTTATAAATTTTTATTATATAATATCTAAAATTATTTATTTTGTTATTAAATTAATTTAATTCAATTATTGTAATTAAAATAATTAAAGTTTTAATAATTCATTATTCAATTAAATAAAATATATTAATTATTTTAATCTTAAAAAAATAGTATTAATTTCAAAATAATAAGATTGTTGTATTAATTTAAGATTATATTAGTTAGAATATAAAGTGGCATGATATTGGGCAGGGTTGCGGGCGAAGGCTGGGGTTCAAACCCCGCCATAGGCTTACATGCCTGCAGGCTGTGGTGGCCATGCAAACAGGCAATACGGGCGGGCCTGCGCACTTCGGTGGACGGGTAATTTTCAATATGTGTGTTACCATAAAAAATTCACCAAAAAATACTAATTATGATGGATTTACTTTTTTTTTGGTGAAAATATCCATCAAAAAAGGCTTTTTTTTAGTGGTGCAACCATAGCCTAATAGCCACAATCGCGCACTCGCCTTTCATGCTCACCTCGTCTTAGTCTCGCTCATGCAGGGGCATTCTTGCACATTGCTCGTGCTCCACTCATGTGATGAGCTCTCACACGAGTTGTCTTTC
>NW_021320133.1:420856-446775 GCF_001605985.2 Dendrobium catenatum | reverse complement strand
AAATACTTAAATTATTTTTTTCCTATACATCAAAAATATAAGGAATGTATGCTTGTCTCTACTTACACTTATAGGGAAGAAAAAATTTAGATAATGGTATAGCATCTCAACAAAATAAACAAAGTAAAAATAATCTCCATTAATATTCTTGCTACATGGCTATGAACTTTTTATGCAACAAATGAAAACGATTTATGATATAGTATATAATATGATATCATTTCATTGCATGGTTAGATAGAGACTTACACTAATAATTAAATTGTAATCAAAACTCTTGTATGTTTATCAAAATTCTTGGCATGCCATGGAGATGGCTATTTCAAAATTTAGGTATCAATTCCTTATTTTGATTGATCATATGCTCTAAGTACAATAATCTAGAATCATTTTCAATTAGTTTAGACAAAATACTTTAAGTTTTTAACAATACACTTATTCATCCAAACTGAGTCTTGCTCAATTGAAGTGGTGTATGGGTGCCTAAATGTTACTATATACAGAAAGATTAATATTCAAACATATGCTAGAAGAAATTAAAATTCGTCAATTCAATAATATTTTTATATGAAAATGCAAAAGCTAGGGATCATGATTGCAAACAAGCACTACCAACATCTCACTACCAAATCTTTTTCTCTCGTTTAGTCCATCGATGTTGAACTGACTACCATATATGTCTATTCCTCTTGGCTCTCTCGACCAACTAAGTAAAATTTGTAATATTCTCTATGTCAATAATGGCATCCTCAAAGCATCTTGGATCCCTCAAAAGACTAATAATGCTTCCCCCATAAGGGCTAATTAACGCAAAGTATATTTAGAAAGAATAGTAAACTCTGCCTGCACTAGCATCACTAAAGAATTAGATCGATGGTACGAAATCAAATACTTATTATCTCCTAAAACTCCTTCCAAGTAATCGAAAGTATTACAGATCCCTCAAAGTCTGTCTATTGCTAGGCCTATCCTCTGTGCACTCTTACCCACAATCTAAATGAATACAACTCAAGAACTCTCCTCCCATGAGGATAATTGCATACACATCTAACAGTGCTTCTCTAACTCATCAGCTAATTCCTCAATTATTCTTGGCTCAATAATTACTGAAAGTCAATGAGGTTATATATCTCCTAAAATTCATAAATATATATCCAGTCATCAAAGAGCTATCAAAAAATTCGTATATGGGCCTAAACTGACTAGTTGTGCAACTAACCTTATAATCTAGGGGAAAACTAATCTCAAAACTTATCACAGGAGTATCCAGTAACATAATCTACCTTATTAGAACTCAGACCATTTGTCATATCTATAGCTGGCTGAGATGGATTAGTCATCTCAAAAATACTCAAACACAACTAATATAACACACACACACACACACACGATATATATATATATATATAATATTATGAAAAAAATAAATTAAACAACTAAAAAACTACCAAAAAGCGATCCTCACTTCTACATATTAAATCCGCAGCGGTTCTTTTTATGGATTTTCTTTACTGTTATAAAAACCTTGCTTTCGATACTTTAAATGTTATTGTCACAAGCCTAACCTGATTAATGACCTGATACCACATAGGTCATACCATGTCTTATTGTGGCAAGACTGAGCACCCAACTATTAGTTAGATGAAATACTAAACAAAATTTCCAATTTAAACACACCATAGAGCCTACTAAATACAAGATAAAAGTAAGATAATAACATCTTCAAAATTAGTATCTAATTATTCATCAATATATATTATATAATATATATATATATATATATATATAATATTATATAATAAATAGTTCTTGACAAAAATAAATAAACAAAATAAAAGTTAAGCCTACAAAAAATTAAACTAATATAAGAAAAACTTTCAGCACAGATCACAGCTTTCTATCAAAAACTACCCAACTCACTCATACCCTTTCTTGACCTGGAACATTTAACTAAAACAAGAGTGAGCGTAATATAGCTAAGGAGGCTATCAATGTAGCCTAAGTAGGCTATCATAGCCTAAAAATCAAAAAAATAATAAGCTAAAACAAAAATATACGTAATAATAAATTGAAATAATGTATAAAAAGCTTAAAACTAAACATACAAAAATACTAAATGACATTTAGTGACATGATAATAACTTAAAACAAAATATAATAAATGTCTTACAACACTTTTTAGGAATAGGCCTTGAAGCTCCAAATATAACACATCTCTATCAAATCCATCTCGCAATAGCCTACTAGCTACGAACATAGATGTATATTATTAAAATTTAACCTCAGTTATCCCAGTAGCCTAGCATAACATCACATGTTATGTCCAAAATCCGGCTCAGCATTCCAACTAACTCGGGCAGAATGATAATATCTACTAAGCAAAAAATCTCATAGTTTCTAAACAATCAGACCAAAATACCACATGATAATATGTATTAACATAATATGATGCTTTAATTTAAATAAAAGCAATATTTTTAGATTTCGATTTGCTTGAAAAATTAATTTTTCATAAAATCACACGAGTACATTTTCATAGAATTATAAACTAAATTAATATAATCTTAATCTTTGATGGAATATAAATATTACGCGATAATGGTTTTACCAAAATAAAGTTATTCTAATGTTTTTATAACAAAAAAACTAAATTTTGTATCAAAAAAATCTCAATAAACACCAAATTATATGAAAAAAGTGAGAATAGTAAAATGTAACCCAGCCTTGTAGTATGAATAAATCTCCTCTTCAAACGGTCGATTAGACAAAATGGCTCTAAGGCTGTAAAACTCTAGCTTTCTTTATTCTCTCTCCTCACTATTCCTCTTCATTTCTCTTTTCTTCTCTATTACATGAAATGAAAGGGAAAAAAGAAACTTATTAAAATGTGAAATGGATTTTAATATATAAATTATATTATTAAGGGTGAAATGGTAATTTTTTATTTAAATGCAAAGATCATATAAATCTATTTTTAATCTTCAAATCTAAAGATCCAAATTATAAAAAATTTTATTCATAATTTAGCTAAGAATGTCTAGAATTCCTTGGTATAGATTTGTAAAATGGAAACCTAATGGTTCCAAAAACTCCACTTGTACTGATATAGGTCAATTTCTTAAAAATTGTATTAATGCCCAAAAATATTAAAAAAATATTATAACTAGAGCAAAAAAATATCTATGTTATGGTGAAAATGGTTTGGCAATTTGGACTTATAATGACTCCTAAAAAAAATATTGACTATTGTAGGATGATTTTTTTTTCTTTTTTTTTTAAGAGTTATAACAATTATCATAAATATAAATATGAACTATCAGTACATCTGCTCCAACTCTCTTAATGAAAAAGGTGGTGTTTACGGTGCCCATAACATACGGGTTTTTCTAATAAAAAGTTACTTAATCTTTCCTATCATTTCATGGGTGGTTGCTTAACCCCATAAATTACTTTCTTGAGCTTATAAACATGATGGGGAAAAGTTGAATTTTTAAAACATGGGGGGTGTTTTACATAAATATCATATTTAATTATATCATTTAGAAAAGCACTTTTAACATCCATTTCACTACAGAAAAAATGCCAAAAACTAGCGGTTTTTTTGGTGGCTTATATGATAAAATCGGCAGTTTTCAAATATACCGGCGGCTTATCGGCGGTTCTCAAGCCGACGGTAAAAATGGCATAGGAAACATTTACCGGCGGTTTATTTCTGGCGGTTTTATTATGCGGCGGCTTTCCGGCGGCTAACACCGCCGGTGACTACCGAATTTTGTACCGGCGGTGTTCCGGCCGTTAATCTGCCGGTTATTTTACCGACGGCTAACCGGCGGTCACTGTACCGACGACATGCCGGAGGTTAGAGCGACTATCGTGCGTTCGAATAACCGCCGGCAAGCGTTAGTACACCGCCGGTATTGGCATCACTTATCAACAGCGGTCTTCGCCGCCGGTAAACCGCCGGTAATACTGACATCCGGCGGTTTAGCCGGCGGTTACATGATCATCGCTATTGCCGGCGGCTTAACGTTACAAAACCCCTGGTTAGGCCGGCGGCGGCCACACCGCCGGTAAGACCGGCGGTCATATAACTGCTGGTCATGACTGCCGGTAATCGTCATTTTTCTGTAGTGTTTGATATAGTTTGAATCCCTTAAAGCAAGCAAAAGCTAAAAACACTCAAATGACACTACAAGAAAAAGGTTATTAGTGACCATCAAAATTGGTCGCTAATAAAAATAATTTGGTCGCTATAGCAAATAGCGACAAAAAAATTTTGGGTCACTGGTTTGTTGAAGTAGCCTCATTGCTAAGGTTTTTAGTGCCCTTTTTTTTGTTGCTAAATTAGTGACCACTAATTAGTACTGGTCGCAAAAATTGTACATTTTAGTGACCATTTTTTTTTTACACTAATGATTAATTATTTGGATGTTATTTAGTTATTTTACTAATTAATTTTATAAATCACATTTTTTATAGTGAACAGAATAAAAGTTGGTCGCTAAAAAGATCAACCAAGTAAATCACATGCCCCTTTAATTTTATTATGAAATGTGATTATTAATGGATATCAATTTTAATCATATTTAGTAAAATTTATTGCTTATTCAATTATTATACCTTAGCTAAAACATTTAAGATCAATCAATCACTCCTTGATATTATTTCATCTAATTACTTCTCATTATTTAGACAAATAAAATACATAATAAAGAAAAAAAACTAATTTTATTACATTGAGGTAACAACAATAACAAGTATTGAATAAAAAAAATATTCATTCATCAATATAGTAAATAAGGATTAGCTAGAAGAAAATGAAAATTTTACGTATTCATTCATATACTTTTAAAAATACATTTAGCAATAAAAAATACAAAATATGATATTTGAAATCTCAATCCTAAAATGTTGATGTTTACAAAATAATTAATTATAACTTCTATAGTCGAGCCCCACGAAGGTCGTCGACTATGAAGGTTGCCGCCATAATAGCTAATCCAGCAAGGAATATCACTCCCATAATGAAAGTTATCACCTTATTCGCACATGTAATCCTTGGATGCAATGCCATGAACATCCCTGCATGCCCATTACCATCTTCAGTTACCTCTGCCAACATATTACTTTTCAAAGATGTATACAAGCAAATAACTTGCGAGCACTATAGTCTTACCAAGGAACTTTTATTACGTCCGGTGTAAGGACGTAAAGGAACGTCCGGTTGGAGGCAAAATCCCGTCAAAAAACTCTTTATTTGCTTGGTACAACTAGGTATTATTTGATATTAACGAGGAATACCGCTCTTTGAAGACCAATACCGAGTTACACCGAGCTATACCGAGAAATACCGAGTTGTACCGAGTTTTTCTAGGAAAAACTCGGTACAACTTTTGTATAACTCAGTATTTCTCGGTTTAGCTCTGTATAACTCGGTATTGGGTCTTCAAATGATGGTATTCCTCGTTATTGTTTGGTATTTCTCGGTATTTGCTCGGTACAACTCATTTTTTGGAGGGATTTGGCCTCCGACCGGACATTCCTCTACGTCCGGTCGAAGGACGTAATAATTCTTCCTTACCAAGGCTGAACATTTCCATTCCCAATCAATCATCCGAAAGTATTGAGATAGACTTTACAAGAATCTCAAAATTCCATCTATGCATCTATTCAGATCGCTAACAAAACTTTTAACATAAGATTATAAGGACAAGGTGAATAAATCAAGTGATGAAAACATAATATATCTACCTGTAAGAGACCAACGACTAGGTGATGCTTAGAAATTTAGAATACCCATACCTATCACTGTAAACTCACTGGACGAATGGAAAAGGCCCAAGAAAACTTGTCAAGCATCAAAATTAAAGTGAAACAATCATTTCTGCTTGAAGTAAAAATGAGCATATGTCAATACTCATGAAATTTAGAACAAAATAAAGGAATATATTTACCTAAAACTGAACAAATGAATGTCCTTTTTGGGATATCTTTTTAGCCACTTTGCTATTAAAATATAAAGTTATGATAATTTTATAATTAATTTTTTAAAATTTTGTATCCCTAAATAGACCCACAATCACTGCCTGATAGAAAGAAGAAAAGCAAAAGAGTCTCTAGCAAAAAAAATTAGATAACTCATACATGAAAACTATTTAATATAAATTAACTTAGCCTCAACTAAAAGCGTTACAAGGAAGGGCCACCCAAACTCAATCAACATAATTATAACAAGGGCAATATTCTAAAGCATATAAATATTTCAACTAAAAGATTGCCAAGAAACTATTAAAATCCTATAGAGCAGGAAAGCCTAGAGAAAAAAAATTTATCTACCCGAAAGGCAATCAAAATTACGTGAGCATTCATTGTTACCTCATCACCCAAAGCACCTCCATACATTATGAATCAAATGTTATTAATTCATTTATCGCTTTCATATAACATTCTATATATTGTAAAGAAATGCTATCAAGATTCAAGAAAGGAAATAATTTATCAAATTGTTGTCATGTCATCTGCTATACACCAGAATCAGCATTACACATGCGTCTAATTTTTATTTATATTTTCATTCATGTATAAAATATGGATATAAGGATTTAAACCTAACAAAGTTGAAGCCTAAATTTCATGCTTCAATATGCATTTAAAAGCAACAAAAAATGAAGCTTATTTTGAGAGGTGAACTGATATCCTGCTAACTCTCTGTGAGAACTACAAACCGATCATTTATTTAATTTAAGATGTGCATGTTATGCTTACCAGAATTAGCAACCTAAAACAACCAGAAATAAAAGGGAATCAAAGAAAGAATCAGAGGCAAGTTAAAAATAAAACAAATAAAAAAAAGGTGTATTTCTTAACTCAATAATAATTAGCAAAACCTATGTGCGCCGGCCCATTGTCACCTAAACAAAGAAACTGATTAAAATATAAACAAAAATGTGTATTTCTTAATAAAATACCTTCCAACCAATGCATCAAGATGAGGATCACGTTCTAATTGATATTTTCTTAAGCATTTAGGGGCTGTTTGGTTGCCTGCAAAGCAAACGCAATGTAAAGTAAATGCAGTGTAAAGTAAATGCAGTGCATTCCAAATACTTTGAGATTGTTTGGTTGTCTGTAAAGTAAACGCAGGAGAAATGTTTCCCTTGTTTGGTTAGATATGTCCAAAGTAAAGTAATAACAGTGCATTTGTAATATTTTTTGTCATTATTACTAGTGCATTTATAAAAGTAATCACCGATTGTTTAAACTTTGTTTGGGCTAGCTTTCTTCTTGCTTTCTAAAACAGCTTTTTAGTACAAAAATTAACTAAAAAACCATTGTAAAAAATAATATGAATGATGTTCCAAACGAAGCCTTCCAAAACTCTCAAAACCAAGCAAAGTGAGTTATGCGGCATGGATATTTTTACATGCCAACCAATATTTTGTAGTTTCTAAATGCAGGCAAAGCCAAATCTCAATCCACAAAAAAACCCATTGTTTATAGTTATAAATAGAACAAAATAACATGAAAAAGTTTGTAGTTATAACAACTTTAATTGATATGCAAATCTTCAACAAATTCAATCATTTTCCTAACTCTTTACGCATCCATCTAGCCTTCGAATCTGTAGGTTTTGAAAGGAAAGATGGTATCAGCGTGGGATTTTTCGATAAATTATCATATATCGTATCAACCTCTTCTGCTGAGAAGCCAGGAATATTTGTTAACTCAAACATCAGTTCATTATACATACTCTGAATTTGTTTTGGAGATGTTGTTGAGCTCTTCATTGCGAAGCAATACAGCCGAACAGCAACGACGATGCTAACGCGAGCTCCCCTCCTTACCTCCGATGAAAATGGCACAACTTCAGATCGGACAAAGGGAACGTGGTCGTCGCGCGAAGTCTGAGAATAACGAAGGAGCCGAAGAACCCTCTCGTGCAATCTTACACCACCTACGAAGCAATGAAGCCGAACAGCAACGACGCCATCGTCGAGCGAATTTATAACCCGCTCGTATCGAGCGGGTTTCTAATTCCCGCAAAACAGCCTCCTTATTACACGCCTAATGCATCGGACGAGTTTCGTTTGTTTCGCTCAAAATTAACCAAACAACCAAATTTAGTAAATACATGTATTTGTTTTACTTTACACTCCTAATTCAGGCAACCAAACAGCCCCTTAATTCATCTGTTCATAGTATCTGAGAAAAAAGGAAAAGACTTTTAAACTAAACCTTGTCATGGAATTAAAGAGAAAGTTGATTGAAAATAGAATAGCAATGCAATTTCAAATAAACGATTTTGACATATCAAAATAGCTTACTCTATCCATTTATGTTGCATTGCTTTCCGACATTCCATTCCCTAGATTTGCTGCACAATCCATTGCCAGTTTTGGATCATTAGAGCTGGTCTCTAGAAGTTGGGCTTTAGATTCGTATACAAGATCAAAAATTTCAGTACATTTTTCAGATTTGAGAATATTCATAAGTACAACCAAATTTCTTTAAAGAAGAAATAATCAATAAAATAAAAAGCCATGGGTCGTAGGAAGCTGAGAAGTGATGTTAATAGAAAAATATAATATTTTATGGAACTCTAATGCCTTTCGGACATATCCACCACCAACACCAAGTTCAAAGCAAGCTAACATTTGAATGAAATTACTAGATCGCCAAGAGGGGGAGGTGGGGGGGTAAATTGCAAACATTTGTTGCAATAATTAAAATCCTAAGCAAGAGTTCTAATAATTTTGTGTTTTTAAATTTTTAACAAGAAAACTTTAACCAATGAGATAGCAATTAATTGAACTTAACATGCAACAACAAAATTCTCTTTCTTTCACAAATATCACCAAGCAAATATAATGCAAATAAAGTCCAAGCAAAAATAAAAAGCGATAAGGAAAAAAGCACACCAAAATTTTATAGTGGTTCGGTCAAACCATGACCTACGTCCACTCCCCGGAGTCCTCCGCTACGGGAATTTCACTACAAACTATAGTTCTCCTTTTTCCCCCTCGGCAAGGCGGAGAAGCCCTCACAAGACTCACTTTCACCAACTCGATGTGGCGGAGTGCCAAGCGCTTTTCTTACCCTCCTGGCGGCGGCAGCGTACCTTCTCATTTTTCTCCCTCCTGGAGAAGGCAGAGTACCTTCGAGGTCACGGATGTAGAAGAGTCTCCCCCTCATAGAGCCTCCCACAAGTTCTTCTCGGGCCATAAGAGGAGCAACATGCAGCAAGAATGGAGCAACCGTGTGATCTCCATCACACTACTTCTCCTTCACCAAGCTCACCCTCTCCTTCCCTCTCAAACCCTAAAAACTTCTCAAGAGCTCTCTCTCAAGGATTCCCTCCCTAATCATGTTCCCCTCTTTCTATCTCTCTAAAAAAACATAACAATTTTGATACTTAAAACAGGCTCCAAAATCCATAAAATTTTTAAAGTAGTTATTACTCTCGTACAGTATGATTTCCCATCGTACAATACGATATGTATAACAGGCTTCATCCTGGTACGAAAGTCTACGAACAGTTCAAAATTTATCGTACAGTACGATATCGAATCGTACGGTACGATTATCAATACTTCTGTTTGTACAGGATGACAGCAGGGATGATCAAAACTCGTCTCTGTATATCATAGGGTACGATCAATGTCGTACGGTACAATTAGGCCAAATGAAAGGTTCGTCCAGGACGATCTCTGGGATGATCAAAATCGGCCTCTATTCATCATATAATACGAACACGTTTGTACAGTATGATTATAAATCAGAGACTAGTCCTTGATTCTCTCCACTAATCACGGATTAATTTAAGTAAGTATTCAAATAAAATCATAAAGTATGAATGACTAATAAAACTTACTCAAATTAAACTGGCGGCTAGGGTTTTGGATTAGTAACACATCATACAGTATGATCTCATTCGCACTGTATGATTTGTTCACAAAAAATCATTTTACAAGATCAGATCGTACAGCACGATATAAAGTCATACAGTACGATATAAAGTCGTATAGAACGATCAATAGAGAAAAATCTTTATTTTGTTTCTTTTAAAAAACCCTCTCCCCCTGTGTGTGCATGGTTGCTCAAACTTATATACAGTTTATGGCTAGACTCAAGAAAATAAAAAATAAAATAAATAGAAATTTATATTATTTCAGACTCACACTTCTACTCTACCCAGTCTTAAGTCTTCCTATTGTCCTAAGTAACTTGTGATCTTCCTGAAATGTTAGTACTCACAGACAATAGCAGAAAACAAAAGATATTCAATGAATAGTAGATCAGACGATGTTATTTGTCATCATCAAAATCTCAAACTAAGGGTCATGGATTGCAACAATCTCCCCCTTTTTTATGATGTCAAATAATGTTTGTTATAGGCAAGTTTGAATGGTATTTTTGTTTTTTCTTTTGTGTTTTTTTTTATTTAATGAAAAGCAATATGAAATAGACAATAACAGAAAAGAAATGCATTCTATTGAAACATAAGGAAACATAAACATAAGCAAACTACAATAAACTTCTCCCCATTTTGACAGCACCAAAAAGAGGAGCAAATAACACTAAGAAAGAAAGTATAATACATATACACTTCAAAAAGGAGGATCCTGGTCACTTGGAGGTGTAGCTGGGTGTGGTTGGAAATATTGAAGGATCGTGTCAAAACCGTGATCAATCGAGGTGAAGCGTTCCCCAAACCACTGCATGTCGTCATTGTGTTGCTGATGTTGTTCTTTTATGTGTGTGTCAAGATGAGTCTGAAGTTGATCAAAGCGTTCAACCAAATTATCGTGAGGGTTGGCTGGTGTAGGTGCTCGTGGTGCTGCTTGCCCTCGTGGTCGAGCAGGAGCTGCTGTTGGGGCAGCATCTCCTTCTTCTTCATCAATGTCGGGTTTATTCGGCTATGGTCCCCGATGAAATAATATACGGAAGGAAGCATCTGTATAGAAAATAGGAATGTTATCGGGTTCACCGGGATAGGTTAACTGATATTTATTTTGAAGGATGTACCCGATAATGTGGCCAAGGGCTATGTTTTGCTTTCTACGGGTGGTAGGGAGGTGAATTATGGTCATATTTCGAATGTAGTCGATTATCAAGTCTGTCTCATAGAATTTGGTGTTTAACATGATAAGATAGGTAGTAATAGATAAATTAGGGGTTATGCGAATTTGATCGCCAGCTTTGGGTACTATAGAAGTTCTAAGTACATATTGAATTATTCTGTCATTTCGATTGAGGGTTTGGACGAGGGGTGAGTGTTGATAGGGCTTAATTTCTAAGAACATGATTGACATCACTCCAGTCGAATTCATTTGTGAGAAAGGAACGAACCCTAGGCCCTTCAGTAGATAGCCTAATGTATTGGGCGATGTCAGCTTTGGTAATCTATATGTTTTGGCGACAGATAAAGGAGTGAAAGTTGTATTATCGACGGTGTAGGTAAGATTTGCTAGAAATTTCAATAGGAGTTCAGAATTATAGGGGAAGGCCAGGGTGAGAAGGAATGGAAAGTGGTGGAAGCGGAAATGTTCAGTACCTCAAAATTCAGAGCAGCCTGATTGAGAATTTTGGATGGTGTAATCTTGCAGGCTTTGTACTTGTGGTACGCATCCTCATTTTTAGCACTCAAGAAATGAGCGTTGTGACGGCGAGAGGAAGAGGAGCTTCCCACAATGAGGCGACCGTGTTTGCTAGAGCTTGACATTGTGTAAAGACTGAGTGAAGGTGAGGAGATGAATGTGAGTGAAGTGAGATGCAATTGAAGATAATTTATAGAATTTTTCTAGAAACGTACAGTACGATTAGGTATCGTACAATACGATGAGTAATAATTGCTCTGACGAGTCGGTTCATGAAAAGGTGGTCAACTCGTACATTATAATTGGTATCGTACAGTATGATTAGAAGGATTTCGATCGTACCGAGGGTCATCGGCATGACCCTTGATGAAAAGTTTTATACCATACAAACAGGTGTATCATATAGTACGAACGACAATTATATCGTACCAGTCACCTTTAAGTCATTCTCATCCATTTCAGCTCAGGTGGATCGTACAGTACGAAGAGGAGATATCGTACAGTACGAACACCAATAATATCGTACCAAACAGAGTTAATTCATCCCAATCCATTCACTGACGTGGATCATACAATACGAAGAGGTGATTTCGTACTGCACGATTATCAATAATGTCATACCAAACGAATTGAATAACTGCCACATGTATCATACAGTATGATGGGTATCGTATAGTATGATGAACAGAGATAAAAAAAACTTGAGTCAGTGCTGTGATTTGTGTAGGAATATATATCATACAGTACGATAGTAAATCGTATAGTACGATAAGAAAATTGTTAAATATGTGATTTTGTGTGGTGAGTGTGTGATGATCAGGAACAGTCTTAGAAGAAAATGATTTTTTTTTTTTTGTTTTATGCGTTAATGTCTATGACACCTAGTATAGTCCACAAAGTGCTAAAGGTGTCGAATGCTAGTGGTTTTGTGAATATGTCTGTCAATTGATGTCCTGTTGCGATGTGATGCAATTTTATATCTCCCTTAGCAACATGATCTCTTATGAAGTGATGTCTAATGTCTATATGTTTCATTCGAAAGTGCCGAATTGGGTTTTTAGAGATGCAAATTGCACTTGTGTTGTCACACATAATTGAGATGGTTCATACAGGTAAGTCAAGATTAAGAATTTATTATTTTAACCATAGTCCATGTGCAACGCAACTTCCTACTGCAATATTGGACCAAGAAACTAAAGATTGTCCTATGAATTGACAGGTACCAGAGGTGCTTTTTCTATCTATCATACATCTTGCAAAATTAGAATCTGAGTACCCTAAGATTTCAAAAGAAGTGTTGTGCCTAGGATACCAAATTCTTAAGTTCGGGGTGCCTAGTAGATATCTAAGAATTCTCTTGACCACAGTTAGGTGAGACTCTTTAGGATCAGCTTGAAAATGGGCACATAGGCACACACTAAACATTATGTCCGGTCTACTGGCAGTCAGGTAAAGAAGAGATCTGATCATTCATCTATATTTTTTCTGGTCTACTGATTTTCCATTCAGATCTTTGTCTAATTGAATTGTTGAGCTCATTGGAGTGTTCATGGGCTTAGCACTATCCATTTCATATTTATTCAAAATATCCTTAATGTATTTCGTTTAGCTAAGGAAAGTTCCATTATCCATTTGTTTCACACTAAAGCCAAGAAAATAGTAAAGTTCTCGCATCATATTCATTTCAAACTCATTACTCATTATTTTTGAGAATTCATCACAAAAATATTTATCCGAAGATCCAAATAAGATGCCATCCACATAAATTTGAACAATCAGAATTTCTTCTTTATTTTTTTGTAAAAAGAGTGTAGTGTCCACACTACCCTTTACAAATCCTCTATTAAGTAAGAATGAGCTAAGTCTTTTGTACCAGGCTCTAGGTGCTTGCTTTAATCCATAAAGTGCCTTTTTTAATTTGAATACATGGTTTGAAAATTGTGAGCTTTCAAATCCAAGGGGTTGCTCAAGATAGATATCTTCCCTAATTACCCCATTCAGAAAAGCACTCTTTACCTCCATTTGATATAGTTTGAAGTTCTTGAAGCAAGCAAAGCTAACAGCACTCTTATGCCTTCTAGTCTAGCAATAGGGGCAAAGGTTTCTTCAAAATTTATTCTCTTAATTTGGTTGTACCCCTTAGCTACTAATCTGGCTTTATTTCTTATTATTGTTCTTGAATCATTCACCTTATTTTTGAAGACCCAGTTTGTTCCAACAACACTCTATTCTTTAGGTCTCTTGACTAACTCCTAAACATCATTCATGGTGAATTAATTTAGCCTTTCTAGCATTGCTAGAATCCAGAATTCATCTCCTAAGGTTTAATTTATACTTATAGGTTCTATTATAGAGATGAATGCTGAATGACTAACCTCTTTTTTAAGTTCATGCCTAGTACTTACACCTTCTAAAGGGTCTCCGAATATTAACTCTTTAGGATGACTAAAAGAATATCTCCATTCTCTAGGCAACTCCTCCCGAGGTTCTACCCTTTCTCCTAAGGTTATAGTCTCTACTCCTTGAATTGCCTCTATTTCATCATCTTCAATTTTAGATTCACAGGGCTTATCTGATTCATCAAATACTACATGGGTGGACTCTTCTACTACTAGGATTCTCTTATTAAAGATTCTATAGGCCTTACCTACAGATGAATAACCTAAGAAATCATCAAACTTGGGATCGAATTTTCCTTAGGGTAGTTTGTCATTAATTAAGATGAAGCACTTACAACCAAAGATATGTAAGTGTGAAAGATTCGGTGTCCAACACTTAAGGAGCACGTAAGGAGTTTTATTCAGCTTAGATCTAATGTTCACCCTATATAAGACATGATACGCCATGTTTACTACTTCTACCCAAAAGTATCTAGGAAGGGTGTACTCTGCTAACATTGCCCTAGCAGCTTCTACCAAGGTTCTATTCTTTCTTTCTGCTATACTATTTTGTTGTGGAGTCCTAGGGGCTAAGAAGTTATGGTCTATTCATATCTCTTAATAGAATGATTCAAACCTTTCATTTCGAAACTCTCCACCATGGTCACTATGGATTGTTAAGATTTCACATCCTAATTTTCGTTGAATCCAAGTGGAGGATATTATAAATTCCTCAAACGGCTCATTATTATGTGCTAAGAATCTTACCCAAGTGAATCTAGTGAATTTGTCTCCAATCATAAATCCATAATTTTTCCCACCTAAGCAGGATGTGCTAACGGGTCCAAATAAGTCCATTTGTAGGATCACTAATAGCCTAGAGGTGATTACATCTTTAGATGAATGAAATAATGATTTGATTTGTTTTCCGAGTTGGCAAGCATCACATAAATGATTCTTAGTGAAGTCTAACTTAGGTACGCCTCTAACTAGGTTATTCTGAGTGATGGTTCTAAGTGTTTTCATACTAGCATGTCATAGTCTCCTATGCCATAGCCACGATTCATCTACTATTATTTTTAAGAAAAAAAAAATTAAACTATCAATGCAATCAAGTTTAAACATGTAAACATTATTCATTCATTTTCCTTCCAAAACAAGTTCGTCATTTAAACTAATCAGACATTTATCAGACATAAATTTAATGTCAAAACCTTTATCACACAATTGACTAATGCTAAGTAAGTTAAGCTTCAAACCATCAACTAATAGAATATTTTCAATTAAAAAATTCTTAGCATTACCAATAATACCTGAGCCTATAACTTTCCTGGTAGTGTTGTCTCCCAATGTTACTTTTTCTCCAGTTCTGATTTCTAGTAAAATGAACTTCTTTATATCTCCAGTCATGTGTCACGAGCAGCCATTATCTAGGTACCACATGCTCTCACTATGTCTTTTGTGATAGCATCCCTACAATTTGATTCAAGGGTTAGATTTGGGAACCCAAGTGAGTTTGGTTCCTCCTTATGCTTGCATGAATGAGATGTATGCATGCTATGCTGTGATAGATGCAGTTTTGGTCTCCATACTAGGTGTGTCATACGGTGAATTGTGCATGTGCGGGCTATGTGACCTAGCATGCCACAAGAGAAGCACCTAATACCGGAAAATGGGTTCACTAACCTATGTCGGTGATGATGCCTCTTCCTAAAGTTGTGTGATGCCTGATGTGTTGGGGGTTGACTAGGTTAAGCTAATGTGAGTGATGCAATTTCTTTTTCTTGTTCTTTGATTTTTTCTTTAAATGTATTATTTTTATATATCAATCCATAAACTTCCCGTTGTAACAAATGCTCACTGTGATCTACTTCTAATGTAAGTTTGTCTAGTCTTTGAAAAGCCTCTTCTAATTCAACATGAGTGGTTTTCAAGGATTCATGCACTTCTGTTAGTTTAATATTCTTCTTATTTAATGCATCATACTAATCAAGAAGCAACATATGATCTCTATCTAAATCATAATTTTCTTTAACTAATTTAGCATGCTCAGTTTGTAAAGTATTAAACTCAATATTAAGACTAGCATGCAACTTTTTCAATTTCCTATATGAGTCATGATTTTTTTTAAAAATAAGTAGTAAAACTTTGTATGAAAGCTGACATACCTCGTCTTGATCCGATTGATCAAGATTATCATTAGCCATTAGACACAAATTTGTTACATCCTCCTCTGCTTCTTTTGACAATTCTGAGGCAGAGTCGGCCCAAAAAGCTTTATATGTCTTCATCTTTCCTTTCTTGTACTTGGCTTTTTCCTCACCTTTTTCCTTAGTTGGTTGGCTCTTCAGGTTGAGACAATCCACTCGAAGGTGACCTGGCTTCCTGCACTCAAAACAGATTGTATCAGATGAAACTTTATTAAACCTTGATCTTTTACTTTTATTCCAATTGTTCTAATGATGCCTTTATTTTCTTTTCAAAAAGTTCTTGAACTATCGGGTCATCAAGGCTATGTCATCTTCTTCCTCCCCTACAGAGCTTTCACTTTCTGAGTTGTTTGCTTTTAATGTCACCGTTCGCTCCTTCTTTTCACCTGCATCACTTTGTCTTTGACTCACTCCTTGCTAGTATGCAATCAGTGACCCAAAGAGATTATCAATAGAATAAATGTTAAGGTCTTTAGATTTAGTGATAGCAATTATCTTAGCATCGTATGAATAAGGTAAGCATCTAAGAATCTTATTAACTTTTACAGAATTTGAAATCTCTCTACCTAATGCATGCAAGGATGTCACGATTTGGTGTACATGTCAAATATTATTTCGCTAGGTTTCATACATAAGAGTTCATAATCATGCAACAAAATGTTAAGCCTAGACTGTTTAACTTCACTAGTTCCTTCGTATGCGATACACAGTCTATCCAAAATCTCCTTACGAGTAGCACAGGTAAAAACTCTTATATAGTCCTCATTATTTTAATGTACAAAAGAAATAGTTTAAGCACTTCGCATTCAATTGAGCTAAATCTCTATCCTCATTACTCCATTCACTAAAAGATACTTGAGTTTTCACTCCATTCAAAGTTTTAAAAGGTGCAACATATCCATCATTGACTAACATCCACATGCGGTAATCAATAGACTGTTAAAAAGTAGACATTCTAATTTTTCAAAAATCAAATGTGATATTATCAAAAAGAGGTGGACGGGTTATTGAATAACCCTCCGCAGTATTACGCTTACCAAAATGCGACATGATCGTTTTTCAAGATTTTCTAAAACACTATTTTTGAAAACAGACTCTGATGCCAATTGAAATTACTAGATCGCAAAGAGGGGGTGAATTGCGAAAATTTGTTGCAATAATTAAAATTCTAAGCAAGAGTTCTAATATTTTTATGTTTTTAAATTTTTAACAAGAAAACTTTAACCAATGAGAAAGCAATTAATTGAACTTAGCATGCAACAACAAAATTATCTATCTTTCACAATTATCACCAAGCAAATATAATGCAAATAAAGTGCAAGCGAAAATAAAAAGCGATAAGGAAAAATCACACCATAATTTTATAGTGGTTTGGTCAAACTATGACCTACATCCACTCCCCGGAGTCCTCCGCTACAAAAATTTTACTACAAACTATAGTTCTCCTTTTTTTCCCTCGGCAAGGCAGAGAATCCCTCACAAGACTCACTTTCACCAACCCGGTGTGGCGGAGTGCCAAGCGCTTTTCTCACCCTCCTGGCGACGGCAGCGGACCTTCTCATTTTTCTCCCCCTGGAGAAGGCAGAGGTCATGGATGTATAAGAGTCTCCCCCTCAGAGAGCCTCCCACAAGTTCTTCTCGGGCCATAGGAGGAGTAAGATACAGGAAGAACGGAGCAACCATGTGATCTCCCTCACACTACTTCTCCCTCACTAAGCTCACCCTCTCCTTCCTCTCTCAAATCTTAAAAACTTCTCAAGAGCTCTCTTTCAAGGATTTCCTCTCTAATCATGTTCCCCTCTCTCTATCTCTCTAAAAAAACATAACAATTTTGATACTTAAAACTGGCTCCAAATCCCTGAAATTTTCAAAGTAACTGTTACTATCATATAGTACGATTTCTCATCTTACAGTATGATATGTATAACAGGCTTCGTCCTGGTATGAAGGTCTATGAACAGTTCAAATTTTATTATACAGCACGATATCAAATCATACGGTATGATTCTCAATACTTCTGTTTGTACAGGACGACAGCCAGGATGATCAAAACTCATCTCTGTACATCGTAGGGTACGATCAACGTCATACGGTACGATTAGGCCAAATGAAAGGATCATCTAGGACAATCAAAATTGGCCTCTGTTCATCGTATAATATGAACACGTTCGTATAGTACGATTACAAATCAGAGATTAGTCCTTGTTTCTCTCTACTAATCACGGGTTAATTTAAGTAAGTATTCAAATAAAATCATACAGTACGAACATATTCATACAATACAAACAGCTAATAAAACTTACTCATACTAAACTAGCGGCTAGGGTTTTGGATTAGTAACACATCGTACATTACGATCTCATTCGTACAGTACGATCTGTTGACAGAAAATCTTTTTACAATATCAGATCGTACAGTACGATATAAATTCATACAGTACGATCAACATAGCAAAATCTTCATTTTATTTCTTTTAAAAAACCCTTTCCCCCTGTGTGTGTGCATGGTTTCTCAGACTTACATGCAGTTTTTGGCCAGACACAAGAAAAGAAAAAATAAAAATAAATAAAAAATTATATTATTTCAGACTCATACTCCTACTCTACCCAGTCTTGAGTCTTCCTGTTGTCCTGAGTAACTTGTAATCTTTCTAAAATGTTAGTACTCATATACAATAGCAGAAATCAAAAGATATTCAATGACTAGTAGATCAGACGACGTTATTTGTCATCATCAAAATGTCAAACTAGGGGTCATGGATTGCAACATTGACAAGTACCAAAATTAAAAAATTAATTACCCCAACATATGTTAAAGTCTTAGAACCCTTCATGAGGTTACCATTCACTGTCCATAGAAACTGCAACAGTTATTATTTACATGAACAATAACCTAGTACTATTAGCATAATTATATTGTGCATCTCAGATGAATACGATGGTTCAATAATAATGCCAATGATAGACCTCGACATCCACATAATGTACAAGAAACATAATAAAAAACAACAATAGAAATTAATAACCATCAAACTTAGGCCTCAAATCATTGAAGCTAATGCTAATTATTTTACCATAACATGAAAAGTTCAAAAAAGACAAATTGAAAGAGAAATAACAACGTTCAAATTGCTACTAAGGGAATATATAACAAATAGAGAAAATTACTATCTATTAAAACAATGAATTGGATGCGATAAAATAAGGTAGTTCAAGAGCTAAATTGAAAGAGACTTAAGAGCTCTATAGTTTCAAAAAATAGAAATAAATCAGATCTCTAATCATCATTTTCTTCATTTGAGAAGTTTAGACCTACAAGAATAAATTTATAATATTAGTTTAAAAAAATTTCAATCTTATTAATTCAACCTTAATGTGCTTATTCTAAACACTTACCATCATCATTAGGGAGTTGCATGCCCTTTTTTTTGCTATCATTTTTAACCAATCTATAGTTTTTTGTTGAGATTTGATGATCTTACTCTATTCCTCATATTTCTCTTATATAACTTTTAAACTGGTTTCAAGCTCGATCTCTCTCTCACGAATGATGCATTTCGTCTAACAATTTTTGTTTTATTTATCGGCTTTGGCCCATAGCCTAGGCCACGAATATATGAAGATGTTTCACATAAAAATTCAGCACAAATTATTATATCATTAACTATTCCTCTATTGTCAATGTTTTTAAGTCGAATTTTCATCATTTCCTTCTGCATGTTTTAAGAAAAATCAGCAAAAAAATGATGATATATTACTAATAAAGATATTCTATTAAATTTAATTTATACTAACATATTTTGCTTGACAATCTTCAGAAACCCTTTTCTTTTCTTTGACTATAAACTCCTCCTTGTATAATTCAATTCTACTTAATTTCAACACCATAACAAAATATATCTCACAAATTAATAGTTTTCAAAATTCAAATAATTTAAAAATTATAGATAACTTGTCATAAATATGTGCTACGAGGGATTTTGTGCCCATTCATGAATGAACTTCAACATCGAACGATTCTGAGAGTTTGAATCAGATTTTTTTTTGTATTACAAAAAAAATGATTCAACATAATATAACAAACAAAAAATAAGTAGACACAAAACTTGATCTTCATGTGCTTTGAAATTTAAACATTTTAATATGGATGTCTTTTATATATATATGCTTATCTCATTTTGGTCATATTATCTTTAATACTCAAATGTTTTCCTCACAAAATCATTACATGATAAGAAGTTTCATCTATCGCTAATAATAATATAATTAAATAAGCAAACATTTAGTTTCTTTTAAATTAAAGACATACCTTAAATGTTCCTGAACCAAAAAAATTTCATCTGGTCTCTCGATAAGTTCTCTGTAAGTTTTTGTTCTTGTTAATTCCACCTCCATGTTTTTCATAATGTGCATAAGCAATCGAGCGAAAATCAAAAAGTCTCTTGCTCATTGTGTGCATCAAACAAACCTTTACATGTGATTCTCCAATGGACAAATTAATCTTTACCTACAAAAATTTTTTCAAGCAATCATATTATAAAAATAAAAAATGAACGAGCAATGTCTTCCATATATTTTAGATAAACTTAATTTCACCCATTCTAGATGCTGACACATATGATAGGCAGATATATAGACTTGCATAAAATCATTTATTAAAGCTAATCCTTTGAAAACTTGATATCTAGATAGAATCAGTAATAAACTAGTAAAATTGTACCAGAACAAACTAAAGAAGAAATTTTCATTCTTGAGAGGTTTCCCCATGACATGTCCACTCAATGTATGATGTTTGCATTCCATTAATTAGTAAATGATTCTCTACGACACTATATGTCTAAAAAAAGACATTTGCGTAGTATCTGTATGGGCATCAAATCTTATCCTTTTAAGGATTATTTTCCTGGGCAATTTTAATAAATGCAGTGCCTCCATCCTTATATTGTCTCAAACGTCTATCGTTGAAATTAATCCAACTTTTATCCATTGTTTTGACCTAACAAAACTATCAAGAAAAAATAATTATTACATAACTAATCTTCTACTCTTTTTAGAAATTATTCAAATTTAGCTAAATATTCATAAATCATATGATTCAAAACATTTCTAACTTGAAACTTTTTTTTATGACAACAAAAAATTCAATGTCAATGGAAAAACATCAAGTTTGAAAAAGATAATAAAAGTTCATTGCGAGCAATGATGATAATGGAAGCAGGAGAGGAAGAGCATGTAGCATGAGATAATAAATTAATCCTAAGTCAAATTAACTTTATCAGTACAACTAAGCACAAATTAATCACCTCTAAAAAAATAAATCATGGCTAACTATTAAAATAAACAATTCATTTTCATTTAATTACAAATTATTTACACAAATCAAATTCTAATAAATTATAGGATTTAATTGTACGTTGACTAGATCCATTGAAAAGAAATAATCAATATTAATTTTTTAAAATTGATTAAATGTATATTTACATGATTTATTTTAAATTAGTTTACTAAAATCTGCGTAAAGTAAAACATCCCTTTAATTCAGATTGACTTGATTAGATCATAGTTTTAAGTTAAAAAATCAAAGTGAAATTGAAGCTTTGAAGATAGGATGTAAATGAAGAATGAAAACATTTAATCGGATTATACAATTTGGATCAAATAGCTTACAGAATAGAATCTCAAATAATTGCAAATTAAAATAGAATAAATCCATTTCTAAAAATCTTTAGTTAACTGCAACCTCAACCAAATATGTTTGTTGCAAATAGTTCTAGATCTAGAAGATCTCACTAGCAAAATAAAAACTTTGTGCAAGTCTAAGATAATCATCAAAATACAACAACAACAAAAAATTAGTAATTAACAATTCCTGTATCTAAATAACAATTCTTGCATCTAATCTAATCCAAAAACAACTCAAAAATTACATTACTGATAAGTAAAGAAAACCAAAACCTATAATAGAATCTGAGAGCTTAAACCAAAACCATAACAAATATCACCATCACTGCATAAGAGTATAACCGAAACCTCTTAAAGAAACTATAAAAATCAATAATATTGGATGATATCATGAAAATGAAGGGCAAGCCTACTATAAAGGAGATCGTAGAAATTTTTGAAATGAAAAGAGGAAAAATAGTATTAGAGATAACCTAAGAGGAAGAAACCAACAGAGGCAAGTTTGATTGTCCAAATAATTTCAAGGGAGGGAACTGATATATGCGCTCACGAATGAAAGGACGTGGAGTCGTAGTCACTAAATGGGGAATCAATTGTGCGGTTGGAGGTTCATCACTAAAGAACTAGGGCAGAGGGCAGACTGTGGGAGCAAAATCGATAACAGCCAAGTGCGTGAGAAGTGAGATCGTGAGAGTCCTAAGTATAGGTTTTGTTTAATTTTTAAATTTTAAGTACATAATTGTTAATTTTTAAGTATAGTTTTATTTATATAAGTAATTGTTAAATTTTAAATGTTTTATATTATTTTTTTTATTTTATACATAATATATTAAATTTCCCATCTTAAAAATATGAATATTAATTTGAATTCACCATTTTATTTATTAATTTGAATTTCAAAAATATCCTTATAACAAAAAAAAAAATTGGTGGCACTACCCCCGGAAACCCCAGAAGGGGCGCTGCCCCTTGAACCTGTGACATATATGCGAAGTGTATGACAGTCATGAATATGAACAAATATGGGTTGAGCCAAATTTAAGGTAACTCCAACATATATTTTGTAGAAATTGAATGATGAATCAATTACATCATTTTGATTTTTTTGCAAACAAATCATCTATACGTCAACCTAAATTTTATTTAAGAATATTTATCATTACATAAAATATTAATGGTATTAAAAAAAAAAAAATCTAGACTTTTAGCGACAAAATTAGCAACCAATTTTTCTTTTTGGTCTTCAAAATGTCCTTTATGTATTTTGTTTGATTAAGAAAGGTTCCATCATCCAATTATTTTATGCTAAACCCAAAAAAATAGGATAACTCTCCCATCATACTCATCTCAAACTCTCTACTAATTTTTTTTGGAGAACTCATCACAAAGTTTTTTATTAGGAGATCCAAAGAGTATATCATCCACATAAATCTGAACAATGAGTAAATCATCTCCAATTTTTCTAAGAAAAAGGGTGGTGTCTACGCTACCCTTAACCAACTTCATTTCTAGTAAAAATGTGCTAAGCCTCTCATGCCATGCTCTTGGTGTCTGCTTTAAACCATACAAAGCCTTTTTTAATTTAAAAACCTGATTTGAAAATTGGGAACTCTTAAAACCTTAGGGTTGTTCTACAAACACATCCTCTTTTCTTTCCCCATTCAAAAAGGAACTCTTGACATCCATTTGATAAAGCTTAAATCCTTTATAACAGGCAAAGGATAATAGCACTCTAATGACTTCCAATCTAGCTACAGGGGCAAATGACTTCTCAAAATCTATCCCTTCTATTTGGTTATACCCCTTAGCCACCAATCTTGCTTTATTCCTAACCACCACTCCTGAATCATTCACCTTATTCTTAAAAACCCACTTTGTCCCAACTACACTTTGTCCCTTAGGTCTTTCTACAAGCTCCCAAACTTCATTCCTAACAAATTGGTTCAACTCCTCCTGCATGGCTAAAATCCAAAACTCATCAGTAAGGGCTTGATTTATGTTGATGGGTTCAATCATTGAGATAAAGGCAGAGTGGTTCACCTCCTTCCTAAGTCCATGTCAAGTCTTAACTCCATTAGAAGGGTCTCCTAAGATCAAATCCTTGGGGTGACTTGTAGAGTATCTCCAATCTCTAGGTAAGGTCTGAGAAGGTCCAACCCTTTCCTCCAGATCTAAATTTTCTACTCCTTGGGTGACATCTCCTACGTCTTCTATGTTTTTGTGACTTACTTCCTTCTACAAATTTTCTACTCCACTATTAATCTCTCCAATATCATCATCATCCTCAACTCCATGCTTTTTAGGATCAGACTCATCAAATACTACATGGGTAGTCTTTTCCACCACTAAAGTTCTGTTGTTAAACACCCTAAAAGACTTCCCCACTAGAATATCCCAAAAATACTCTTTCATCAGATATAGGATCAAATTTTCCAAAGTGAGACTTCCCATTGTTGTGAATGAAAACCTTACAACCAAAGACATGAAGGTGGGAAAAAATGGGTGCCCAACCCTTAAGGATCTTGTAGGGTGTCTTTTCTAATTTGGATCTAACGTTCACCCTATTCAACACATAACAAGCTGTATTAACCGCTTCAGCCCAAAAGTATTTTGTAAGTAAATACTCAGCAAGCATGGCTCTAGCGGCTTCCACCAAGGTCCGGTTCTTCCTTTCAGCTACCCCGTTCTGTTGAGGGGTCCTAGGAGTTGTGAAATTGTGGCTAATCCCCTTGTCCTCACAAAAATCTTCAAATTTTTCACTCAAACTCTTCCCCATGATCACTTTGGATGGTCAAGATCTCACAACCTAGCTTTTTCTGAATCTAAGTAAAAATGTTTTAAACTCCTCAAAAGACACATTTTTTTGTGTAATAAATCTAGTCCAAGTGAACCTTGAGTAGTCATCAACAATCACAAAACCATAGACTTTCCCTCCCAAGCTGGCAGTGCTAATGGGTTCAAACAAATCCATGTGCAGTACTTCTAAAGGTCTAGAGGTGTTATTTTCCTTAATGGGGTGAAAGGTGGAGTGGACTTGCTTTTCTAGTTGACAGGCATCACAGAGGTGGTCTTTTGAAAACTTGAGTTATGGGACACCTCTAACTAGGTCCTTTTGGGTCACTTTCCTAAGGGTTTTCATACTTGCATGACATAGTCTCCGGTGTCACAACCATGAATTATCAATCACTATTTTTAAACGAAATGAAGCAGCACATTCAATGTTATTTAAATCAAGCATGTAGACATTGTTGATCCTCTTTCCCTGCAAAATAGTGTTGTTACTTAAACTTACAATGCATGAATTTGCAAAGAATTGCACGATGAAGCCTTTGTCACAAAGTTGACTAATGCTGAGTAGGTTGTTCTTCAATCCATCTACAAGCAAAACATTTTCAATGATAAGGTTCTTGGAATTATCAATTATACCTGTGCCTACCACCTTCTTGGTGGTGTTGTCTCCAAGAGTAACCTTGCCTCCAGTCCTGGACTCCAGCAAAAAAATTGATTGGCATCACCAGTCATATGTCAAGAGCAACCGCTTTCCAAGTACAACATACTCTCACGAGATCTTTTGTGAGAGTCCACCTACCAAATTATCAAATGTTAGATTTAGGAACCCAAGCAGGTTTGTGTTCCTTCTTATGAAGAGTAGAATGCAATGTATGTGTGGTATGCTGTGAATCATGCACCTTCGGTCTCCACACTATGTGAGATGTGTCATAGCATGCTACACGAAAAACATCTAACTCCAAGAAAAAGGTTTCTTAAATGGTTTGAGTTATAATGCCTCTTCCTAGGTTTTGGCTTTTGATCAAAAGTAGGTGTCATCCTAGTTTTCTTATATGCATCTAATTCATTTTGAATCTTTAAATTTGTGCTTTTTAAGACTTCATTCTCAATCCTCAAGTTTTTCTCCATCTCTTTAGACTTCTTAAAATCAGATTCAAGTGAGGTGTGTGTGACTTTTAGTGACTCATGCTCTTCAATTAATTCACAATGTTTTTTGTTTAACTCATCAAATTCATCAAGTAGAGTCATATGATTTGAATCAAT